>NW_022290895.1:0-125000 GCF_902635505.1 Sarcophilus harrisii | reverse complement strand
TGTAATGGGCTGGGGTTTGGGATTGATGCCTGAGGTCCAAGTACATGAGGGCTAAAAAAATGGTGTGCTTAGTCTATTAATATACATGATTGGATAAAAGAATGGTCCCTGCCCACTCTCTGTCAAGTCCTGATGTGTTTATAAAATGACGATTTTGGTGGGTGGGGCAAGAGAGAACAGGAAGAAGTTGGGGAGATTGGGCCTGGGTTCCATCCTCCTAGCTGCTGGTGGTGTGGCTGCTGGTCTAGCTAGCTTCTTAACTCAACTGCACACATTCTATCCCGATTATCTTCCACCCCCAATCCTTCTTCCACTGAGAATAAAAGACCATTTCCCCTAACCTGAATTCCTGACTCTGGCTAATTTTAAATTAGTGATCTTCCAAGGAGGAAGAATTAATGCAAGCACATCTCACTCGGGTGGAATATGGTATCTTTTTTTAAGTTCTTTAAAGTCTTCCCCTAATCTTCTTTTAAATGGACCAAAGTAGTGGTATTTGGATCAAAGGGTCTGAATATTTACTAATAATTCTTTGAACATAATTCCAGATTTTCTCCAAAGGTTAGATAATTTCACAGTCCACCAACAGTGGTATCTCAATTTTCCATATAAACTCAAATATTTAACCTTTCCTTTTCTTATCATTTTTGACAGTCTAAGTAAGGTTGTAAAATGATATTATAAAGTTTAATTGCATTATAAGGTTAATTTGCATTTCTTTACTTTCTAATCTAAGAATTTTTTTAATATGGTTATAAATTGTTTTGATTTCTTCATTGGAAAACTACTGTTCCATATCCGCCATTATCAATTGGGGTTGACATATTTTTTATGTTTTGACAAAAGTTCTTTATGTATTGAGATAGGAATATCTTATACTGTCTATAAACTGTATAAAAATTCCCTACCTCCCAGTTTTCCAATTTTCTTTTGATCTTTGCTACATTTGCTTTATTTGAACAATTTAAAAAATTTGTTGTAATCAGAATTCCTAAAATTATTCATCATTTCTACTCACTTTTAGATGAGTTTTGGAACTTTCTAAGAATATCATCTAACTTGCAAAGAGATAATTTTTATTAACATGATACCATATTCATTTTTGTCTTTTTCTTTTGGCTTTTTTTATTATCTTATTATTAAAATTTCCTATGCAATCTTGAGTAATACTGGTGAGAGTGGGTATCTTTTTTTATATCTGCACGTACTGGTAAAGCTTCTAGTTCATTCCCATTATGAATAATTTTTAATTATTTAAAGAAATTTCTTTATCGATTTAAGGAAAAATTCATTTATATCAATACTTTCAAGTATTTTTTTTACATAGAAATGAGTGTTGAACTTTCTTTAAAGATTTTTTTTGCATCTATTAATAAGTCAAATGATTTTTTTAAAACCTTTTTTATTGGTGCATTCAATTATACTAATTGTCTATTTAGATATTTTTCCTCTTCTGTTTCTGCTAATCTAAGCAACTAATATTTTTTGTATATTCTTTCATTTCATTTAAATTGCTAAATATATGAGCATATAACTGAACAATAATTTCTTATAATTATTTCAGTTCAATGTTTCTTAGTTTTATAAATGTGCTTTTCATTTTTGATACTAGTGATTTGTTTTTCTTCTTTCTTAAAAGTCAAATTAACCAATTGTGGATTATATTTGATTTTTCATGAAACCAACTCCTAATTTTACATAATTTTCAATTTTTTAAACTCTCAATTTTGAATTTCACTTTTTAATTTTTAGGATTTTTGAATTTTTGTTGTTTTTGGGAAATTTAATCTATTCTTTTATGTTTTTTTTCATTGAAAATCTAATTCATACTGGAAGGTGAAACCATCAATTGAAGAATGGCTGAATGAGTTATGGTATAGAATATTATGGAATATTATTGTTTAAGAAATGATCAGGAAGATGATTTTTAGAAAAGGTGGACTTTCATGAACTGATGTGAAGTCAATTGTAGAACGGAATCATTGTACACCAACATCAATATTTTACAATGAATTATGCTGAACTGACTCTTTCCAGCAATTGAGATGATTGATGCCAATTTCAATGATCTCGTGATGAGAATCATCTACACCATAGAGGGACTGTGGAAACTGGTGTGGTTAACAATATAACTTTTCCCATTTCTTTTTAAATTTGTTCACTTGCATTTTGTTTTCTTATTTCCTTTCCTTTTGATCTGATTTTCTTGTGCAACAAGGAAGAATTGTATAATATTTTACATATATTGGATTTGACATATATTTTAACCCTGTATTAAATATATTAATTGCTTTATCTAGGCAAGGAGAAAGGATGGGGAAAATCTGAAACCGGCTATGCAAGGATCAATGTTGAGGAAATTTTCCATAAAACGTATATTTTAAAAATAAAAAAGCTTAAAAGAAAAAAAAGAAAAAGTAATTCATTACTCTGTTTCTTTCCCTGTTTTGTTATTATAAGCATTTAGAGTTGTAATTTGTTCTCTATCAGTTGCTTTTGGTGTGTCCCATAGATTTTGATATGTTAGCATCCCTCCCGAACTTTATAGCTCAGTATTCTCATCTCTCTAAAAAATTGGAACACTTCTAAATTTCTTCAAATGTAATTTTGTTTCTTCAATCAATCCTTGTAAGGATAGGCTTTTCTAACATTACAATTCTTCATTCCACCTTCTTGCTCTTTGTTCTTTCTTTCATGTGCCATTTTTATGAAATAATTGTTCCTTTTTACAAACTCTTCTTATCTAATTTCTGAGTCACCTTTTCATGTTCAACTCAGCCTAACACTTTTTTCAAACTACCTTTGTAATTCTAAGTTTTTAAAATGCTGATAACATTTTCTTATATCATAAAGTAAAAGGCCTTTATCAGTAGATTCTTTAATGGTTTTTCTTCTGAATTTTGCATATCTAAAAAACATAATTATATTTCTTCTCGATATTTAATTCAAAATTTCCTTTGAATTCTGGTCTTTTTGTTACAAATACCTGAAATATTCTTCAAATTGCATTTTTTGCCATTCAGGATTATACTAACTTACTTGGTTAAGACATTTCACTGCTTCTTCTCTAGGAAGTCCAACAAAAGTTTGGAAATCATCAGTAATCAAAGGTTTATCTTCATCCATCTAAGGTCCTTTTATAAATGGTGTCGAAACTGATATTAGTGGAGGTAAGTTTATGGATTTGAAACCTTTCTTCCAGGTTCTTTTTCTCTGACCAGATTTCCCCACGCTCAGAATGGGCGGGTTTAATGGCAAAAGGGAATTCCTTTCAAAATTATCAGGCTTTTTGAGTCATTGTATAGTGAATACTAATCAGGCAAAAGCTGCTGATGAATTGGGAATAATTGATTCCTCCCAGAGCTTAGAATTTTTGGTTCTCCCCACCTAATCCCAAAACCTTCTTTGACTTGAAGGGTTGGGTCCCATCATCACCACTGGCATTTTCCAGACCTGCCCTGGGCTTGGGTCTCCTTCTTCTCTTCTGTCACCTTGGACTAGACACTATAACACACTGCTAATCTCTGACCCCAAGATCCCTTAGGCATTGGTGTGCCTGAGGTCTTTCTTTATTGTAATTATTCATAATTACATTTATATCTTCAGTTTTATATTTCTTGATTTAGTGTAAGTTCCTTGAAGCTCCTATGGAACTCATTTTATCTTGTCTCAGGACCATCAGTTTCCATAACCTATGATTTCATTTGAAAACTATTTTCCCTTATTTGTTTTCTTTATTGTTTTGAATTTGTTCTTTTCTTAATTATTTATTTCATTTAACGTTAATTTTTCTTCTTCATCCTTCTCTATTGGAAAATATTCATCTCCTTTTTTTTCAGTCTTTTATCTCTTCCTTTTCTGCCTCCCTTTCCTTTTGATCTTTAGTTTATATGTTCTAGCTGCTTTTTTAAAAGTCCCCATTCCCTTTTTTATACCATGTATAAGCAATGTTGATTTTATTAACATTGATTTTGATAATCACATGTAACTTTATTGATCATTTCAACATAAAGAATGAATTCACATAAATGAAAGTCATTTTTCAGTATCCTTTCCCTCCTTTTTAAAGAATTTATGGGTTAATTAAAATCATTGACGAGCTCTATTGAATACTAATGGAACAGATAAATGGTGAATCAAGGATACTTTCTTTTTGGGAATATCAAAAGGAAGTAAAAGCAAAGAGGGCAGTGGACAAGGAATCTTCTCTAGAATCATAAAATCTTCATTTTTTTTATTAAAGACAAATATGTAACCCCATATAGGTTGAAACAAATAAAAATGAATTCAAGAGAAAAAAACTATTTTAAGATGTACAGCCTGTGGTTTTGGCCCATGAGGAAAGGTTTTTTCTGGTTGACTGAATCTTTCCAAATTAGTTCCTTTTCCTTTCTTCTTTTTCATCTTTTTTCCCAATAGTTTTTCCTGAGGGTGAAGATCTCAATCCTTAAAATAGTAAAGAGCCTAGTTAAATCTTTCTTTGTTGTAGGTAGGTCCTGAGTACACTTATAATTGGATCTTCTTCAAATCTTGAAGACAGGATGAAATGGAACTGATTGTTCCAGGATCAAAGTTATATCCCTCTGGAAACTCAGGAGCATTTCCCAAATGCTTGATGGGTTAGGAAAACAAACAAATACTGGTTCTTAATTGGGCCTACAATCCTTTCCAAAGTATTTCATATCTAAGTATCACCAAAGACAGTGTCCCAATTCTCCTCTACTTCTAAAATCATTTTTTAAGGCAGAGTCAAGATGATGGGTAAAAAGGACTTGGAGGGAATCTTCCTAAAGCCTTTTTAAAATATTTTTAAAAAATGAATCTAAAAACAAATTTTAAAGAATCGAACCCACGTTCATGACCTAGGCATAAAAGAATGAAAATTAATAAATTAGAGGAACACAGGATGGTTTACCTCTCAGACCTGTGGAAGGGGTCTTTATGACCAAGAAGGACTAGAATCATTACCCATCCAAAAATAAAAAAATTTCAATTATACCAAACTGAAAAGTTTTTGCAAACAAAACTATTTAGAAAAAATATTAGAAAGGGAAGCAATAAACTGGGAAAATATTTTTTACAGTCAAAGGTTCTGATAAAGTCCTCATTTCCAAAATATAGAAATTAACTCTAATTTTATAAAAATCAAAGCCATTCTCCAATTGAAAAATGGTCAAAAGGATTGAACGAACAATACTCAGATGAAAAATTGAAATATTTCTAGTCATATGAAAAGATGCTCCAAGTCATTATTAATCAAGAAATCAAATTAAGACAATTCTAAGATAACTACACACCTTCAGATTGGCTAAGATGACAGGAAAAAATAATGATGATTGTTGGAGGGATGCGGGAAAGTGGGACATTGATGCATTGTTGGTGGAGTTTGAACGAATCCAACCATTTTGGAAGTAATTTGGAACTATGCTCAAAAAGTTATCAAAGTGTGCATACCCTTTGATCCAACAGTTTACTACTGGGATTTATAAAAGTTATAAAGAAGGAAAGGGACCTGTAAGGACACGAATTTTGTTGGCAACCCTTTTTGTAGTGGCTAAAAACTGGAAACGAATGGATGTCCATCCAGTTTGGAGAATGGAATAAAATGTGGTATTAAATATTATGGAATATTACTGTTCTTAAAAATGACCAACAGGATGATTTCAGAAAACCTGGAAGACTTAACGAACTGATGCTGAGTAAATGGCCCAGGACCAGGAGATCATTTATATACTTCCAACAATACTAGATGATGACCACTTCTGATGGACCATGCCATCCCTCAACAAGGATAACCAAATCATTTTCCAATGGAACAGTAATGAACTGAACCAGCTATGCCCAGAAAAATAACCTCTGGGGATGACTAAAACCATTACATTAAATTTCCCCAATCCATATATTTATACCATTTTGATTTCCTTCAAAAATTTGTAACAATATTTCAGAGTCTGATTCTTTTACGAAAATAACGTTTTAATCATGTATACTTATTGTGTATCTTTTATATTTTTAATGTTTAACATCTACTGGTTCCTGCCATCTGGGGGAATTGGGTGGTAAAGGTGAAAAATTGGAACAAGAGGTTTGGCAATTGTTAATTCTGAAATTCCCATGCATATATCCTGTAAATAAAAGGCTAAAAAAAAAAAAAAAAGGTTTCTTCTATGATGTAATTACCTCTAAAGGGGAAGGAAAGTTCTTAGGGAAGAACAAGCTTATAAAAATAAAGAAAACAGTCAAAGTTATTTGGCTAATTGGGAAAAAGATTTGTTCCACTAGGATGGGAAGGCCGGAAAAACAAACCAGGAACAGACCGGGAAACTAAATCTGGAAGCAACGGGGAGGAACAATAACTTTCAAATTTCAGCCCGTGATAATTTAGGTTAGTAGTGTGTATGTTGTATTGTGTATTTAGATATATTTTTCCAAGTCAGTTGTTTTTCCCAATGGATATTTCCATTGTTCTGTATTTTTTTCATTTTAGTGGTTTTTGTCTTTTGTTTCTTGATTTCTCACAAATCCATTAATTTACATTTGCTCAATTGTATTTTTCAAAGGAATTATTTTCTTCAAGTGAGTTTTTTCTTTTTAACATTTTGGCCAATTGTTTTTAAAAGCATTTATGAGAAAAGACCAAGTTGAATAGAAAATTAACTTTCAAATGGGGTCTTAATAGAAACATAAGGTAATCAAGAAAAGGGAAACATATGGACTTAGGTTAATCTTTTTATATTCTTAAACATGGAAGGATGATGCTTGTAACTTATAAGAACTTTATTATGACAATTCAAAAGGCCAATACATAGACAGAGGGCATAAATGTGAGTTGAAGGAATAATAGCTTAAAAATAAAATTAAGGGATGGAGAGAATGTTTGGATGGGGGAGAGGTGGAATGGTATCTACCACAAAAGGCAAGAAAAATCTTTTATGGGGAGGGGAAGAGGGGAAATTAAAAAGTGAGTAAACTTTACTCTCACCAAATTGACTCACACAGGGAAATAACATACATATAATATGGATATGAAATCTATCACCCTTTGAAGGGAAAGTAGGAGGAAGGAATAAAAATTGAGGAAGGAAGGAGAGACACACTTTAAGGAACATACAAACTTTGGCTAATTAATTATTTCTCAATATGAGAAAATGCACCAATTCTTCTGGATGAAAATATCAGGATTTGGAAAAACTAAACTAGGAATCTAGAACAACAGTCAAACTAAAGAGTGCAAAAGATAAGCTGTTAAATCCAAAATCTTCAACAAATGATTTTTATTTAATTTTTTCCTAATTTATCTGATATTTTATTTTCCCAATTACATAAAAACACTTTTAAGAACCAGAGTTATCTCACCTTTCAATTCTTGAAAGCCAATGGACAGTGGGTTTAAAAAATGTCTAAATTTTAAACTGGAAATATTTGACATTATCGATATTGTTTTAGGTTTCTTCTATGATTTACCTCTGAGAAGGGAAAGGGGAAATTCTATAAAGGGAAGAACAAACATAAAATAAAGAAAACAGTCAAAAGAATATTTGGAAAAATGTCTCCCCTTTCAATTTTCCTAATTTTCTACAAAATTTTTTGAGACCTTCTTTCTTTCCTTCCTTCTTTCCTTCCTCCCTTCTTCCCTTCTCCCTCCTTCCCTTCCTTCTTTTTTTTCTTTTTCTTTTTGGTTTACTTATTTATTTATACATTCATTTGTTTAACATTTAAATTTTTCCTCTTCTCCTCTATTTGGAAATTATCTCCATTTTTTAAATTCCCTCAATTATAATCTTCAATTCCTTTTCTGCTTCTCCATTCTGTTTAGGCACTAGAAACTCACCTACCATTTACAAAGATATTGCAAAATTTTTGTTTTCGTTTTTTTTAATATACTAAGCCTAAACAAGATAGACTTTATTCTCATTGGTTTTAATAATTACCACCTTTATAGACCATTTAACATGAGCTCAAATAAATGGAATATTGGGCAGTGTTTTATTCAGTCCTTGCCATAAAAGTCACCCTTAATAATTAGCATCTTGGTGACTCTCAAGGACTCCATGGGATAGATAATAAGTGAATTTTATTAGGCAGAAAAGGAAAAGAAAAAGGATGAAAAAGGCCGGTTCCGGTCTATATTCAAGACTGTGGATAAAGGGATCTGTTTGTGACATAAAATTCCTATACCCTTTTTCATATCAATGGGAAAAATCCCCTTTCCAAAGGATGATTGAATGCCCTTTAAATTCAGAGGAAGGGAATTATTTCAGATATGCCCACTAAGTCATTATATCCTCACATGAAGGGCTTGTCCTTTCTAATTAACTGAATCTTTACATATGCCCAATTTCCCTCTGCCTTGTCTCCTATCTCCATTTTACATTAGCATTTGTTTGAGGTGAAAGTTTGGGCCCCTAAAACAACAAGTGCACAGCAAAATCTTTCTTTTTCTCAGGCAGGTCTTGATGGACACTTCCATACTGAACCTCCTTTAAATCTTCAGACAGGAAAAGATGAAAATTGGCTGATTCAGGATCAAGAGTTATATCCCTCTGGAAACTCATGAGCACTTCTATCAATCCTGTGTTGGGGCAGGTGGGTTAGGAAATGTAAGCAAGCTCTGATTCTTGAAAGAACAGCTCCTCATTCCTTTCCAAAGTGCCTGGAAAATTTCTGCAGGCATCTTGTTCAATTCTCCTCTACTTCTAATATCATTTGTTGCAGTTTCTCTTCTGAACCAGGACAGAGCAGCCAACCCTGCTGTATTTTAGCTGAGAAGCTATCACTATATTCTCCACGAGGAGCCTCTCTCCTCTGGGTCTCCTTGCATCTCACCTGTACTGGGCTGCATCCCCCTGCTCAATTGAGACAGATCTTTCCTGAAATTCTTCCAAGATATCTGCTACTGAAAATTTGTTACACTCCAAATATTTTGTGGGTTCTGTGATTCCAAAATGTGTTTACAGACTTGATCTAGTTCTGAGGGAAGCCATGGAGAGCTCAAGTAAAGTCCTGTCTACTTCTCCACCATCTTGGCTCTGACCTCTCATTGCAGATTCTGGATGTGTTGGAACATTTTGTACTTGTTCTCCTCCAGTTTGACCACATTGTCTCTGGTCCAGCCTTTTCATATGTTGCTATTCTTCATCCCATCACAACTGGGGCATCTTCCCATATTTAGACATAATTGACAGCTTCAAAGTATAGGTATACTTCTTAAAGTGTCCTCTCTTTCTCACTGTGTCCAATTTAAATTTCTCTCTCTTTTTTTTTTTTTTTTAAGACAGTCCATGTCTCCTGGAGCCTGTTCTTTCACTCATCAGTAGCTGTTTCCAAGAGAAGAATTTGGTGATTCTTGGGCTGTTGGGGTGACAACCAGGAATCACAGAGTAGCCTCTGGTCTTCTCACAGAAGAACTCTTTTTCCCCTATGTTGATCACAAGTAGTTGGGCCCATCATGCTCTGCAACAAATGGGATCAGAGCACTGGCATTTTGTGCCAGTGATGCACAGAATGCTTGTTGGGTACCAACTCTCTGTATTGATGACACCTCTGCACTCTGGGCAGATTTTAAGATTTCAGTGTCTCCCTCTGTACACTAAATAAGACACTCTACAAAATGTGTCAATTTTTCTCCAACCTATCTTTCTAATATTTTATATTCTTCTTCATGCTGTGATGTTTGCAGTGGTGCATTGGTAAATATTTAACAACTACCTCTTTCATCCCCCAAAAAAATGTATGCATACAACATTTTCAAGTTTATCCTATATTATTAACATTTCTTCATCATTTTTTGTCTACACAATCAATACAATAAATCATAAACTTCACTAATATTACATAGTGTAGGTGATACAATAAATAGAAATTGAGGCCTTGTATCAGGAAATTGAGAGTCTGGCCTTAGATACTAGCTGAATTACCTTGTCTCAGTTTCCACATCTCCAAAATATAGATAATAATTGTACCTACCTCTCATAATTATTGTGATGATCAAATGAAATATTATGTGTCAAGTACAGAACATAGAACCTTCATATAGTAGGTACATAATAATGCAAAGAAAAAAATGAACAAAACAAGTATTCCAATATAACATCATTTCCATTACCATTTTCTCTGTAAGGCAGTTTAATACACACATAAAAGTGTTCATTTAGAATTATTCATAGGGGAATGTACAATGTCTGCATCTCTAAGTAGTATTTATTAAATACCCCAATGAACACAGTGCTATAAGTTGATGTGCCAAAGTTAACTGGAATAGAATATAGTAGGAATCAAAATTCTTCCCCCACTTAATATTATTTTCCCCAATTATATGAAAAGATTGTTCTCAACATTCATTTTGTAACATTTTGAGTTTGAATTTTTTATATCTTCCTCCCTTACCTCCCCTCTCTCTAAGACAGCAAGCAATCTGATATAGGTTTATAAATGTACAATCATTTTAAAACATATTTCCATACATGTCATGTTATAAAAGAAAAATCAGAACAAAAGGGAAAATGTTGAAAAAGAAAACAACAACAAAAACAACAAAGTGAAAACAATATGCTTCAATCTGCATTCAGTTCATTCTCTGGAGGTTTGTGGTATTTTTACCCTAAGTCTATTAGAATTATCCTAGATCATTGTATTGATGAGAAGGTCTAAGCTTATAATCATTAATCATTATACAATCTTGCTTTTAATGAGTACAATATTCTCCTGGTTCTGCTCTCTTCACTCAGCATCAATTCAATTAAAGGTTTTCCAGGCTCTTTATAAAATCAGCCTGATGGTCATCTTTACAGAACAATAATATTCCATTACAATCAAATACCAATGTTTATTAGTCATTCCCAATTGATGGACATTCACTCAATTTCCAATTTTTTGCCACCACAAAAAGAACTGCTACAAAAACTTTTTTTTGCACATGTGGTTCCTTTTCCCTCTTTTATGACCTCTTTGGGATTCGGATCCAGTAGTGGCACTGCTGAATCAAAGGATATGCACAGCTTTGTAGCCCATTGGGCATAGTTCCAAATTGCTCTCCAGAAAGCCTGGATCAGTTCAACTTCACCAACAATGTATTAGTGTCCTAGTTTTCCCACATCGCCTCCAACATTTGTCATTATCTTTTCCTGCCATTTAGCCAATCTAAGAGGTATGTAATGGTATCTCAGAATTGTCTTAATTTGCATTTTCTGATCAATAATGATTTAAAGAATCTTTTCATATGAGTAGAAATGGTTTTAATTCATCTGAAAATTGCCTATCATATCCTTTAGACCATTTATTAATTGGGGAATGACTTGAATTCTTATAAATTTGAGTCAATTCTCTATATATTTTAGAAATGAGGCCTTTATCAGAAGCCTTAAATGTAATCCCCCTCTTCCCCAGTTTATTGCTTCCCTTCTAATTTCCTTTTCTAAAATGGGACTATTTAAGTAATTTGTTTCCTTCCTTTTTAATCTGGGCATTCTACATTTTTGTTAATATTCATCCATTTCACTTAGATTATCATTTTTTGGGCATACAGTTGGAGCAAAATAGTTTCAAATTATTTCTCCAATTTCCTCTTCATTGGTGAAAAGTTCATCTTTTCATTTTTATACTAATCATTTGATTTTCATCTTTCAATTTTCTGATCAAATTAACTAAAGGTTTACATATTTTGTTGGTTTTTCATAAAACCAGCCCTAGTTTTTTTATCAGTTCAGTCATTTTTCCTTTCAATTTTATTAATTTCCTCTTTTATTTTCAGTATTTCAAAATTGGTATTTACTTGGGGATTTTTTAGTTGATTGTTGGTTTTTCCTAGCATTTTTGGTTGCATGCTCAATTATTGATCTTCTGTTTCTCTATTTTATGCAAGCAAGCATCTAGAGATATAAAACTTCCCTAAAGAACTGCTTTGACTGCATCCAATAAATTTTGGTATGTTGTCTCATTTTGTCATTCTCTTGGATGAAATTATTGATTGTGTCTATGATTTGTTGTTTCACCACTCATTCTTTAAGATCAGATTATTTTGTTTCCAATAAATTTTTCGTCCATTTTTCCTGGCTCTTTATTACATATGATTCTTATTGCATCATGATCTGAAAAGGATATATTTACTGCCTTTTGGCATTTGATTTTGAAATTTTTATGCCCTAATATATAGACAATTTTTGTATATGTTTCATGAACTGCCAAAAAATGTATACTCCGTTCTGTCTCCATTCAATATTCTCCAAAGAGCTATCATACCTAACTTTTCTAAAATTATTTTACCTCCTTAACTCGTTTCTTATTCAATTTGTGGCTTGATTTATCTAATTCTGAGAGAGTAAGGTTGAGATTACCTAATAGTATAGCTTTGCTGTCTATTTCTTCTTGCATCTCTTTTAATTTCTCTAGGAATTTGGATGCCTTGCCATTTAGTGTATATGTTTCCTATTGATATTACTTCATTAGCTATGGTACCTTTAGTAGCAAGGTATAGTTTCCTTCCTAATCTCTTTTAATCAGATCTATTTTTGCTTTTGCTTGATCTGAGATCAGGATCACTATCCTGCTTTTTATTTTTATTTTATTTTACTTCACCTGAAGCATAATAGATTCTGCTCCACCAGTCTTTTACCTTTACTCTGTATGTATCACTCTATTTTAAAAGTGTTTCTTGTAAACAATATGTTGTAGGATTCTGGCTTTTAATGTAGTTGTTATCATCTTCTTTTTATGCGAAAGTTCATCCATTCACAGTCACAATTAAAATGACTAATTCTACATTTCTTGCTATCTTATTTACTCCAAGATATGCTTTTCGCTTTCCTTTCCTCCTCCTCAATATTTTACTTCTGACTACCACCTCCATCAAACAGTCCTCCCCCTTTACAGCCCCTCCCCTTTTCTTATACCTTTCCCCTAATATTTCTGTTTTCCTTTCTATTAACCTCTCCCTTTCCTTTGCTCTTTTCCCTCCCACTTCCTTATAGAGTAAAGCCTTATATAGGCTATGAAGCCAAATATGTCTGATATTCTCTCTATCAAATATTGAGTTATGATTCACAAAATATTCATCCCCCTCCCTTCTTTCCCTCAAGTATAATAGATCTTTCCCTCTTCATAAGATGTAATTTCCCTCCTTTTATCTTCATTTTCCTCTTTTTCCCAGTACAATCCCCTTTCACCCTCTAGTTTCATATATATATATAAAATATTATATCATCATAGTAAAATCAAATTATACCTGCACTCTCCATATATATTTATAACAGAGAGAGTTCTTAAGAGTTCTTTCCTTTTTACTTTTTGATGCTTCTCTTGAGTTCTGTATTTAGAGATCAAATTTTTTGTTCAGCTCTCACCTTTTCATCAGAAATAAATGAAATTTTTCCTTAATCTTATAGTTCTGAAATTTTGCCACAATATTCCTTGGGGTTTTATTTTAGGGTTTCTTTCAGAAGGTGTTCGATGAATTCTTTCAATGCCTATTTTACCTTCTGATTCTATTACATCTGGGCAGTTCTCTTTGATGATTTCTTGTAAAATAGTATCTAGGCTCTTTTTTCATCATAGTTTTCAGAAAGTCCAATAATCCTCAGATTATCTCTCCTAGATCTATTTTCCAAGTCTGTCGTTTTTGTGAGTAGATAATTCGTGGTTTTTCCAGTTTGTCATTTTTTGTTTTGCTTGACTGATTCTTGCTGTCTCAATGAATCATTAGTTTCAATTTGTTCTTGGATAGGGCGAGCAAATATAATAAAGATGACAATATTACCTAAACTAATCTATTTATTTAGCGCTATACCAATCAGACTCCCAAAAAACTATTTTAATGACCTAGAAAAAATAACAACAAAGTTCATATGGAAAAACAAAAGGTCAAGAATTTCAAGGGAATTAATGAAAAAAAAATCAAATGATGGTGGCTTAGCTGTACCAGATCTAAAATTATATTATAGAGCAGCAGTTACCAAAACTATTTGGTATTGGCTAAGGAATAGATTAGTTGATCAGTGGAATAGATTGGGTTCAAGGGATAAAACAGTCAACAAATATAGCAACCTAGTCTTTGACAAACCCAAAGATCCCAGCTTTTGGGATAAGAACTTACTGTTTGATAAAATTGCTGGGAAAATTGGAAACTAATATGGCAGAAACTAGGCATTGATCCATACTTAACGCCGTACACCAAGATAAGGTCAAAATGGGTTCATGACCTAGGCATAAAGAATGAAATTATTAATAAATTAGAGGAACATAGGATAGTTTACCTCTCAGACCTGTGGAAGGGGAAGGTCTTTATGACCAAAGCAGAACTAGAGATCATTACTGATCACAAAATAGAAAATTTCGATTATACCAAACTGAAAAGTTTTGTACAAACAAAACTAATGCAGACAAGATTAGAAGGGAAGCAATAAACTGGGAAAATATTTTTACAGTCAAAGGTTCTGATAAAGGCCTCATTTCCAAAATATATAGAGAATTAACTCTAATTTATAAAAATCAAGCCATTCTCAATTGAAAAATGGTCAAAGGATATGAACAGACAATTCTCAGATGAAGAAATTGAAACTATTTCTAGTCATATGAAAAGATGCTCCAAGTCATTATTAATCAGAGAAATGCAAATTAAGACAACTCTAAGATACCACTACACACCTGTCAGATTGGCTAAGATGACAGGAAAAAATAATGATGATTGTTGGAGGGATGTGGGAAAACTGGGACATTGATTCATTGTTGGTGGAGTTGTGAACGAATCCAACCATTTTGGAGAGTAGTTTGGATCTATGCTCAAAAGTTATCAAACTGTGCATACCCTTTGATCCAGCAGTGTTACTACTGGGATTGTATCCCAAAGAGATTATAAAGAAGGAAAGGGACCTGTATGTGCTCGAATGTTTGTGGCAGCCCTTTTGTAGTGGCTAGAAACTGGAAACTGAATGGATGTCCATCAGTTGGAGAATGGCTGAATAAATTGTGGTATATGAAAATTATGGAATATTACTGTTCTGTAAGAAATGACCAACAGGATGATTTCAGAAAGGCCTGGAGAGACTTACACGAACTGATGCTGAGTGAAATGAGCAGGACCAGGAGATCATTATATACTTCTACAACAATACTAGATGATGACCAGTTCTGATGGATCAGGCCATCCTCAGCAACGAGATCAACCAAATCATTTCTAATGGAGCAGTAATGAACTGAACTAGCTATACCCAGAAAAGAACTCTGGGAGATGACTAAAACCATTACATTGAATTCCCAATCCCTATATTTATGCACACCTACATTTTTGATTTCCTTCACAAGCTAATTGTACAATAATTCAGAGTCTGATTCTTTTTGTACAGCAAAATAATGTTTTGGTCATGTATACTTATTGTGTATCTAAGTTATATTTTAATATATTTTAACATCTACTGGTCATCCTGACATTTAGGGGAGGGGTGGGGGTAAGAGGTGAAAAATTGGAACAAGAGGTTTGCTAATTGTTAATGCTGTAAAGTTACCCATGTATATATCCTGTAAATAAAAGGCTATTAAATAAAAAAAAAAAAAAAAGAAATAAATGAAATTCACCTGTATCATTGAATGTCCATCTTCTTCCCTGAAAGATAATGCTCAATTTAGTTGAATAGTTGATTCTTGACTACAATCCAAGTTCCTTTGCCTTTTGGAATATCAGATTCTAGGCCCTTTGATCCTTAAAGGTAGAAGCTGCTAGTTCCTGGGTAATCCTGATTTAGCTTCTTGATATTTGAATCATTTGTTTCTGGCTGCTTGCAATATTTTTTCCTTGACCTAATAATTCTGAAATTTAACTACAATATTCCTTGTAGTTTTCATTTTGGATCTCTTTCAGGAGGTGATTGGTGAATTATTTTTTTTAATTAAAGCTTTTTATTTTCAAAACATATGCATGGATAATTTTCAACATTGATCCTTGCAAATCCATTGAATTCTTTCTACCTTCTGGTTTTTGTTTTGTTTTGTTTTCTTTTGTTTTGTTTTTTGCCTTCTGGTTCTAGGACATCAGTGCAGTTTTCCTTGATGATTTCCTGAAAGATGATGTCTAGGCTCATGGTTTTCAGTAAGTCCAATAATCATTAGATGGTGCCTCCTAAATCTATTTTTAGGTCAATTGTTTTCCAACGTGGTATTTTATATTTTTTCTATTTTTCACTTTTTGGTTTTGTTTGCCTGATTCTTGATGTCTCATTGAGTCATTCATCTCCATTTGTTCAGTTTTAATTTTAATGAAATATTTTCTTCACTTGTCTTTTTTAGCTCTTTTTTTGTATTTGGCCAGTTGAATTTTCAAATGAGTTGTTTTCTTCAATGTATTTTTTTTCCCAGTTCATAAATTCTGTTTTTCAAGAAGTTGTTTTATTTTTCCATTTTGTAAAGAGTTATTTGCT
Source organism: Sarcophilus harrisii (assembly GCF_902635505.1). Classification (NCBI taxonomy): domain Eukaryota; kingdom Metazoa; phylum Chordata; class Mammalia; order Dasyuromorphia; family Dasyuridae; genus Sarcophilus; species Sarcophilus harrisii. Next base: position 108,597 of record NW_022290895.1, on the reverse strand, counting down.
TTTTCCATTTCATTAAGTCTATTTTTAAGCAGTTTTCTTCAGATAATTTCTGTGTTTCCTTTTCCAAACCCTTTTGCAAAGTTGTCATTTCCTTTCCCCATTTTTCTTCTAACTTTCTTTTAAGATGCTTTTTTTGAATTTTTCTAAAAGAGCCTTGTAAGATGAGGATCAATTCATATTTCCCTTTAAAATTTCACCTGAAGATGATCTGCTTTTAGTGTCCTCAGGATTTGAAATATATTCTTTCTTTCTCCATGAAAATTATCTATGGTCAGAGTTCTTTTTGCTTTATTGTTCTTTTTTTTTTTTTTTTTAAAGGTTGAGGTCTGCTTTAGGGCAAAGGGAGATTGTCCAAGTTTCCTCTACAGGTGATAGTGACTGTGCTGGAGTTGGTGCTAACTAACTTCTGGTGCTGAGGTGGATATAGCCAAATCCCACATTATTCTGGGGCTGAGGGGCTAACTATTTGCCTTTTGTATTTGTGATGGATGTCTTATAGCTCATTTGCTGCTATACTGGCTTGCAACTAATACAGAGTAGCCAATACTGCTGAGATTCCTCTCATTATATTCCTCAGTGTGCTGGACACTACACCACCCTGAGCACTGTACCTGTGCTCAGCTCCTCCTCAATGCCCAATAGAAACACACCTTTTCTGAAGTTTTGCAAAATATCTCCTGCTGGAAATTTGTTACATTCCAAATATTTGTGGTTCTGTCACTCCAAAACCAGTTCAGAGGTTTGATTTGGTGTTGATCTGAGGAGATTAGGAGAGCTCAGATAAAATTTTGTCTCTTCTGTGATATCTTGGTTCTGCCCTGCAAAACCTTTTAATTTAATGTAATCAAAATTATCCATTTTGCATTTCATAATGTTGTCTAGTTTTTCTCTGGCCATAAATTTCCCTTCTCCAAAGGTCTGATGGGTAAACCATCCCTTGCTCTCCTAATTTGCTTATAGTATCACCCTTTATGTGTAAATCATTAATCCATTTCGACATTATCTTTGTATAGGGTTTGAGATGTTGATATATACCTAGTTTCTGCCATACTATTTTCTAATTTTCCCCAGAAAATGTTGTCAAATAGTGAATCCCAGAAATGAAAAGTCTATGCTAAAAGATGTTAGCTCAAATAAGACATATGATTCATGAGTTTAACGCTCTCTCCCCCTTTCTTCTTTGGCATTCTGTTCTCCTTTGGTATGCATTAAAAGATTCTTTCCAGTTCTCAGTTTTCTTTGAGCCAGGAACCCAACAATGCAAAATAAACACATCTTAGAAATTTTCCTTCCTTTAAGCATTTCTGATGATTCTGGTGGATCAGTTGCCCTACAGGTTCTCCTTTGCATTATAAGAGATTATTGCAGGGATCTGGGGCATAAACTATATGGTTAAAGACAATAGGTATCTATTATTAAGGTATCAATGTGTTAGAGTACTAGAGTAAAAAGGATATTGTAAATGAATTGAAATATACTTTATGTTAGGAATTAACATTCCACATTCTAAGTTCAAGGATATGATAACAACAAACAAAAAGTTTTAAAAGTAACTTAAATACACAAGACACAAAAGTCAAAGATTATAGTAATCAATTTACTGTTGTATAAACCCAAAGACGCCACCTTCTGGGATAAGAATTCAGTAGTTGACAAAAATGCTGGAAAAGCTGGAAAATGGTATGACAGAAACAAGGTATCTTATACTCCATATCAAAATAATGTTAAAAGTTTACCTATCAAATCTTTGAGAAGAAAGGAATTTATGACCAAACAAGAAATAGAGAATATTATAAAATGTAAAATCTACATTTTTTTATTATACTAAATTACAAACTTATAACACAAACAAAATCAATGCAACTAAGAAAGGAAAGAAAGCACAAAACTATGAAAAAAAATTAAACCAGTGTTTCTGATAAAGGCTTCATTTTTTTTTAAATGATAATAATATTTTTTTTCTTATTACATGCAAAGATAGTTTTGTACATTCATCTTTACAAAACCTTATGCTCCAAATTTTTCTCTTTTCTCGCTCCACCTCCAGACAGCAACCAATCTAATATAGGTTAAGCATGTCCAATTCTTCTAAGAATATGTCTGTATTCATCATATGCTGGGCAAGAAAATCATAGCCAGAGGAGAAAAGAAACAAGCAAACAAACAATAACAAAAAGGTTAAAATATTATACTTTAATCCATATTCAGTCTTCATAGTTCTCTCTCTCTGAATTGGATGGCATTTTCCTTCACAAGTCTATTAGAATCGAAAGACCTCATTTCTAAAATACATAGAGAACTGACTCAAATTTGTAAGAATACAGGACATTTCCCAGTTGATAAATAATCAAAATACATTAACAGACAATTTTAAGATAAAAAATCCAATCCACTTCTAGTCATATGAAAAAATTCTCTAAATCACTAATGATTAGAAATGCACAATCAGATAAGTCAGAGGAACCACCTGAAACTTATCAGGTTGGCTAAGATGACAGGAAAAGATAATGATTAAAAAAATGGGAATTTTATGAAATTTTTAAAAAAACCCCCAAAAAAAATTGGGTTTAATAAATTATTTTAAAGGGGGGGAGGGAAATCCTTTTGGAAAAAACCAAAAGGACTTTTTTTTCATTTTCGTTTTTAAAAGGGGAAAAAAGGCTTTTTTCTATTAAACCAATTTTTTCAAGGGGAAAAAAAAAATTCCAAAAGGGAGAAGGGGCAAATTTTTAATTTAAAATTCTTGTTAATTTATATTTGGGCTTTTTTAAAACCCTTTATAAATTTTTTTTTAAAATAGTTCAAAACCCCAAAAGTTTAGGGAAAACCCCTTTTTCTTTTTAACGTTTAAATTTTTTTAAAATAAAAATTTCTAAATTTTGTTTTACTCTTTTAATTTTTCTTTATTTCCCAAATTTTTTTTTTTTTTACTCCCTTTTTTATTACAAAAGGGAAAATACTTTAACCTTTTTTTTTCCAGAACCCAACCCTTTTTTAAAAATTTTTAAAAAAAATTTTTTAAAAATAAAACCGTTTTCGGTTTAAAACTTTTTTTTAATTGGTTTCCTTTAAAGGCCCCTTTTCGAAAATTTTGGAAAGTAGGCCCTGAAAATATACAAGGGGAAAAAAACGAAAATTTAAACCATGGTAAAGAGAGGGATTTTGTCAAATTTTTGTTTTTCCAAGGGAAAAGGCCCCCGAAAAACCCCCTTTTTTTCCTTTTTTTTACCTTTTTTTCTTTAAAATTTTTTTTTTGTAAATTTTTATATTTTTTTTAAAATTTTCCCTTTAAAAGGGAAATTTTTTTGGAGTTTTGTTTCCCAAACTAAATTAAATTTTTTTTTCCAAAGGGTTTAAATTTATTTTAAAATTTTTTTGGGGTTTTAAGGGGGTTAGGGAAAAAAATTTCCCTTTGGGATGTTTTCCTTCCCGGGGCCCCTTTTTTTTAAAAAATTTTATAAAATTTTTTTTTTAAATTTTTCCCGTTTCTTTTTCCCTATTGTAAACCCCAGTTTTGGGTTGTTTTTTGGGAAGTTTTGGGAAATTTTCCCTTTTTTTTAAACTTTTCTTAATTTTGCCAAAAATGATTTTTTCTTTAAAATGGTTTTTGGGAAATTTTTTCTTGGGGGTTTTTTCAATTTCAAGTTTTAAGGGGCGGGGTCCCTTTTGGGGGATTTTTGGGGGACACCTTCCGGGGGAAGATTTTGGGTTTCGGGGTTTTTTCAAAAAAGGGCATTTTTTAAAAGGGGGAGTTGGGTTCCTTTTCGCCCTGAAAAAAAAGGGTTAAAAAATTGGTTTTTTGGGAAAATGGGCGGAAAAATCCTGAATTTCTACAAAATTTCAAATTGTGTTTTTTTGGGATTTCAAAAAAATTTTTTCCTTGGGTTTGGTTTTTTCAAATTTTTTTTCGGGGGTTTTTTAACTCTAAAGGGCCCCCTTTTTCCCCTTAAAATTTTTAAATTAAACCCTCTTGGGGAAAATTTCCCTTTTTTTAAAATTTTCCTTGGGCTTTTTACCCTTTCTTCTTTTAACTTTTTAAATTTTCTTTTGAAGCTTTCCTCAAACTAAATTGGGTTTTTACTTGGTTTTAAATTTTTTCCCCAAACCCCCTTGGTTTTAAGAAAAGGAAAAAATTTCCCTTTCCCCCTTTTTTTTTTTCCAAACTAATTCATCCCCTTTTTTTTTTTTTTTCTTTTCCCTTTCTTTCTTTTTTTCCCTAAAATTTTCATTTTTCTCAAATTTAAAAATTTTTAAAATTTTTGTGTTTCCCCCAAAGAAAAAAATTCCCTTTTTTAAAGTTTCCCAAAAATTTAACGTTTTTTTTTTTAATTTAATAAACTTTTTTTTTCAAAGAACCCAAAATAAATCCCTTTTTTCAAACCAATTCCCTTTAAAAAAAAAGGGTTTAGGGGGCCGGTAAAAGTTTTAAAATTGCCAAAAAAAATTTCCTGTTTTGTGGGAAAAGAGAAAAAGGGAAGGGAAAGTATTTTAAAGGGGAAAGGGAATTTAGGGACATAAAATTTTTTCAACCCAATAGAAAAATTTTTTTCCCAAAAAAATTTGGGGTTAAAAACAGAAGTAAGTGAAAATCAGGAAAACTGGGGGGGCATAAAATTAAATAAACCCTCCAAAATGGGAGGTTTTAAAAAATTATTTCCCTTCCCCCTTTTCCCATTGTTTCAAATTTTTGGGGTTTTAAAAAAAAAAAAAAAAGGGAAATTTTTTTTCAGGAAAACGGAAAATTTTCTTTGGGTTTTTCCAAAAATTTGGGTGTTTTTTTTACAAATTAAATTTTTGAAAGAAAACTCCCTTTGGGGAAATTTTAAATTTTAGGCCAAAAAAGAAAAAAAAGGGGGAAAATGTGGTTTTGGAAAATTCTTTTTTTTTTTTGGGATAAATTTTTCCCAATTCCAAATTTTTTTATTTTTCCTATTTTTTTTTTGGTAAATTTAACCCCAAAGGTTTTACTTCTTTTTTAGTTAAAAAGAAATTTTTTTTTTTGAAAATTTTTTTGGGTTTAATTTTTTCAAAAATTTTAAAAAGGGGTTTTTTCTTTTTCAGGAAATTTCTTTTTTTTTTCCCTTTTTTCCCGGAAAAAAAAAATTTTTTTTTTTAAGGGTTTAAAAATTTTTGGTTTAAAAATTTTTATTTTTAAAAAAATTTCCCAACCAGGGGTTCCCAAAATTTTAAAATTTTTCAAAAAAAAAAATGGGAAAAATTTCCCCTTGAAAACCCCCAAAAATTTAAAAAACCAAAAAAAATAAAAGGGAAAAAAAAAAAAAAAAAAAAAGAAAGAAATAAATTTTTTTTTTAAAATTCAAAAAAAAATTTTTAAATACCCCTTAAAATTTTCATTTAAAAAAACCCAGGGAAAAAAAAAGGGGCCAATTTTTTAAAAGGGGAAAAAAAACCAAAAAATCGGCCCCAAAATTTCCTAAATTTTTTTAAAAAAGGAAAAAATTTTTCCCCTTTTTCCCAAAAAAATATTTTACTTTTCTAAAAAATAAATTTTAAAATTTTTCAAAAGTTTAATTCTTTTTATTTTTTTGGAAATTTTTTACAAAAAAAAAGGGAAAAAGGGGGAAAACCCTAAAAAAAAAAGGGGAAAAAAAAAAAAATTGATTTAAACTTTTTGGGTATTTTTTAAAATTTTCTATTTCAGATATTTTATTTTTCCCCATTTTTTTTAAATTTAAAAAAAATTTTCAAAAAACTTTTTTAAAAAGGGCTTAATTGATTTTAAAAAAAATTTTAAATTTTTAAATTTTTTTTTTTTTAACTATTTCCTTTTAACCGAAAAAAAAAAAAAAAAAATTTATAATTTTTTCTCAAAAATTTTTTTTTAAAAAAATTTTAAAATAAAAAAAACCAAAAAAAAGATAATTGAAAACAATTTGGTGAAACAAAATTTTTGAAAAAGAAAATTTTCTAATTTTTTCCCTCTTTTTACCCTTTTCTTTTTTTTCCTTTTTCCCCTATTTTGAAACTTTAAAAAAAGCATTTGGGAAAAACATTTGCCAAAAAGGGTTTTAAAACAAAAAATACTTTTAAAAATTTTTTTTTTAAAAAAAAAATTTCAACTTTAAACCCGGTTTAAAAAATTCCAAAGCCAAAAATTTTAAACCCAAAAATACACCCCACCTTTTTCATTGAAAAATTGGGTACAAGCCAAGAAAAGAACCAAAACTTTCAACTCTTCCTACCTTAAAAAATAAAACCAAAAAGCTTGTCAAAAAAAAAAATTTAAACAAAACCCAAAAAAGGGCCCCAAAAAATTTGTTTTAAATCAACTAGACAAACCAAAGCCAAACCAAAGTAAACAACCCACCAAGCCCACTAACCCATCACTTTTCCCAACCCACCAAGCACCCCCAAATCTCACAACCCTTTTGAAACCACAATTTCCAAGAAGGAAATTTCAAACTTCAAACTGGGCAAATTCCTTTCAATTTTGCAAAACTGCAATCCCAAAGCCAAAAGACCCCTAAACTTTCCCTTAACTACCTCAACCTTCTCCCCAAAAAAAAAAAGTCCCAAACCCAATTTTTAAAAAAAAACCCCAAACACAAAGAAACCTCCTTTTCAAGGAACTTAACCCGAAAAACCCAAAGGCTTTAAAAATAAAAAAGAGAAAAAAAAAAACACTTAAAAAAAGCAGGTAAAAAAAAGCAAAAAAACTAAAGAGCCCTTTTTCCAATTTTAAGAAAAAAAAACAAAAAAATTAAAATAAAAAAAAAAACTCAAACAAAAAAAAGAATTAAAAAAAAAAAAATTCAAAAAAAAGAAAAAAATAAAAAATAAAAAAAAAAAACAAACCACAAAAAAATCGTGAATTTAAAAAAAAACCCTTTAGGAAAAAAAATTCCCCCAACCAAAACAAAAAAACTTTCTTAAAAAATAAAAAGCAAAAAAAAACAAACAAAAGAAAAAAAACAAATTATTAAAAAAACAACAAAAACAAAAAAGCAAACGGAAAAACCAAAATCACTTTTAAAAACACAATTGAAAAAACAAAACAATTTTTTCCAAAAATAAAAAAAAAAAACTTTCAAAAATATAAAAAAACTCCCAAAAAAACAAAAAAAAAACATTAAAAAATTCATCAAACACCTTCAAAAAAAATCCAAAAAAAACCCAAAATTTGCAAACAACCATAGTTAAGGAAAAATTTACACCCCAAAAAAAAAAAAGGCCCAAATACAAAATCCACAAAATCACCCAAATCGCTCCTACATTAAAGGACCAAGGGCCAATTATTTTAAACAAAAAACACAAAGAAAAACCCCACTAACTAGGCCTTTTCCAGGGAAGAAAATCAAATAAAACAAAAAATTCCATTTTTTAAGGAAAAAACAAATAAACAAAAAATTTGGTCTCCAACCATAGAACTCAAAAAAAAAAAATAATCTTAAAGTATTTCTTTGACAAACAAAAAAATAATTTGTTTTACGTTCACATAAAAGGGAATAGGGAAAAGATGATGGCAAAAAAAGAAGAAAGGGATAAAAAAAACCATCCCAAAAAGGGCAAAGGCATCATATCAAATTTAAAGGGAAACATTGTTAATCCTCTCAATTGGGCCCTAAAAAAAAATAAGACATTTTTTTAAAAAATTTCCTTCCCCTCATTAAAAAAGGGAAGAAAAAAAATAAAAAAAGGAAGGAAAAAAAATTAAAAGGGAGGGGTTTTAAAATACATCATATAAGTGGGGTAAATTCAAAAGGGAAAATTAATTAGGGATACAAAATCAAATTTAGAAAAAATTAATGGGAAAAACCCCCCAAAAAGGGAAAAAACATCAAAAATCAAACCCACAATAAAACCCCAAAACACATTTAAAGGGAAGAACAAATAAGGCAAACTGGGCAAAAATTTGCCAAAGCAAAAAATGATCCTTATTAAAAGCAAAGCAAAAAACAAAAAAAAAAAACCACATCCTCTAAACAAATAAACAACAACTATCAAATAAACAAACCCAGGATAGGCATCCAACTTCAAGGGAGGTTAGAGTTGCAGAAAAAGCAAAAAACTTATAAATCCAACATTGCCTCCAATTAACAAATTAAACCAAAAAACAAAAAAAAGAAAAAAAATAAAAAAATTAGAAAAATTTATTTAAATCTTTGGAGAAAAATTAAATAATAAAAAAATACCTTTCCCCTTTAACCTATTAAAATTACCAAAAAACAAAAACCCTCAAATTTAAAAAAAAAAAAAAATTTTTCTTTTCAATCGATCAAAAAAACCCAATTCAAAAAAAAACATATATACAATATTATAACAAAAAAATATTTAAGGACCCCAAACACAATCTGTTCACACACAAAACCACACCATTTATTTTGAACCAGAAAACTGACAAACAAATTAAAACTAGAAAAAAAAAGAAATATAACCAAGGGATCCATGTTTGGTCCAAAGCCTGAATAGAATATCCTATCAATAATCCACAAACAATCAGAGTTCTAAGGACATATATAAATTGTTCAGATGAAAGGGTTAGGAGGGGCAGAGTAAAGGGGTTGGAGGGGAAAGGTAAAGAATGGGGTGAAACACTGGAGGGGAATATAATAGGGGAGGCACCCCAGACATGGGGAAAGGCATTTTGGATAAAATATATCTGATATTGTTATACTTTGGGATAGGGAGGCATTCTGATGTTCTATCAATATTTGGATGAGGAAGGGAACTTTAGAACTGAGAAGAGGAAAACTGGGGGCAGGATTTATTCAGGATAATTAGGGGAACTGGCAGGAAAATAAGAAAACTTGGCAAAACATGTTTCAATTTTCAAAATATTGAATTGAGTTTAATTGGATTTAAATTAAATTGGACTTTAACCGGACACATGGTGACTTGTCCTCTTTCCAGATTGCATTCCATAATGGGATAGAGCTGGGAGGAAAAAATTTTAAAAGAAATTTATAAAAAAAGAAATAAAAAAAAGTTTGGGCAAAATTTTAAACCTAATTGGCAAACCAATTCTTCACAATTTTTACCCCATTTGAAGAAAAATTTTTTTTGAATTCTTCCCCAAATGGCTAATTATCTGTTTATTTGCAAACCCCTTTCACTTGCAGTTAAGTCCAAAGGGGCCAAATTGTAAGGAACAGGGGTGGGGCCTGGGAAGTTGTTTCAATAAACAAGCCCTCTTTTCCCTTATCAGTTAGAAAAGGCAGAAACCCTAAAATTGCCCAAAATGTGAAATACTAAAAAGGAAAAATGGTGGAAGCTCAAAACTCCCCTCCTTAGGATTAGGGAAGCTGGTTATTTAACAAAGAAAATTTTTCCAAATTTTTTTCCCATTTACAGGAACCCCCCAATTTTTAAGGTTTCCTATTTTTCCCCCTTCCTTTAAATTTGGCTGGGTAACCAAAGGGAAAAAAAGGACCATCTTTTTTAAAGTTTTAAAGTGGTATTTTTGGTTTTAAAAATACATTTAAATTTGCAAATTCAAAAGAAATGGAAATTCATCTCTTTAAAATGGGCATTTAAATTGGCCCGGGACGCCCCTCTATGGGACTCTTGGGGCCAAATGTGGAACCGGGGTGCTTTTCCATTGGGAAGGAAGGAGAAATAAGGGGAGGCCCTCCAAATCCTTTTGACTTAATTAGATAAGGGATCCGTATGTGACATCCCAAAAATGCATTTGCTTGTCTAATCAAGAAAATCCCACTTTGTGGAAAGGGCCCAATAAAGTTCGACTGGAAGAAGAAGAAATATTTCAGATGTGAATGCTGTGATTATACATTTGTTGATGAGAAAAGTTTTCCATTTCTATTGATTGAATTTTTACAGATGCCCAATCCCCACTCTGTCTTGTTCCCCCCCACTTCCCAATAGTGTTTTTGGATAATTTCTGGACCCTAAAACCCCAAGAAACAATCAAACCTTTTTTGTCGGGGTCTTGACAGATGCTTCCATACTGGACCCCTTCAAATCTTCAGAAGGATGGGGGTGGGGCTGATTCAGGATCAAAGTTTATCCCTGAAAAACCTGAGCATTTCTCTCATGCCTGTGACGGGCAGGTGGCCAGGAAATGGAAGGGTGCTGGACTTTAAGTTCTTCCTTTTTTTTTTAAAGTTCTGGCCAGTGTGGACATTTCAAAGGGGCATCTTTCTTTCTCCTCAACCTCAACTTCACTTGTTGCAGCTTTTGTATTTGTTGGAAGGCTTGTTTCATTCTCTTCTATTTGATCAGGTTCCTTCTGGATGCGAACACCAACCTTTTTCTGGTATTCATATTTTTTCATCCATTAAAATTGGTGAATTTTGCATACTCAGAAAAGTTGTTCTTTCAAAGTGTAGGTGCCTTGTGAATTGTGCCTTCTTCTTCTCAAGATGTCAGTGCAATTTGAAATTTCTCTTCTTTTCTGTAAGATCCTCCATATCTCATGGAGTTTCTTCTTGACTTTCAGCAGTGTTCCGGGAAGGACTTGGTGGTCCTTGTGCTCTGGGGGCTATAAACAGGAACCGGGGGCTCTGTTTCCTTGAAGAACATCTCTTGTTCCATGTTGATCCAGGTGCCAGGCTGCTTGTTCTTTAGGAGGGGTTGGACATCTTGGATGAGGTACAACCTGGGTTCCTGCTCGGGCCAGTCTTTTCAATTTATGTTTCCTGTCTCTGTACAGGCTGACGTTTCGTGGCCCTTCCCTCTCTGGACAAGGTCTCTGTACTCTCTTACCCAGTCAGTGAGGTAGTTCTGGCAGATGGAACAGATGAGACCTGTCTGGGAAGTTAGAGTTAAACTTTATTGTGTTCCTTCTGATTCCTTCCTTTGGGTAGGGAGGTGCTAGCTCCTGCCTTTGAGCTCTGGAGCAAAGATCTGGCACTGAGCTGTGAGCCTTCTTATTCCCTTCCCTGTTGCCCCTCCTCAACTCCACCCCTCAACAAGGTGGTTAGGGTTCTTTTCAAATAAGACTTCCACCCCTACTTTATTCCAATTTTGGAGTATCTGTTGTCTGGAGGGGTTTAGTTTGTTCCCTTCCCCCTGCCCTCCTCCCATCCCAATTCCACTCACCTTCCACATCCCCCCCCAACCCCCTACTTTTTTAAGGGGGGAAAAACCATGGTGCTTCCACCTCCCTAAACTGTTCAGACTTTTTCTTTTTTTATTTGCAGCAGGGTTTCTTGGCTAAAAAGCAAATGATTTACATAAATATAAGGTTATGGTAAATGCCAGTTTAGGAGTTTTGGGGAAAATTTCTTAAGTTTTATTTATTTATTGATTTTTCCTCCTGAATGTTTCTATAATCAAAATAGTCAATAAGAAATTTTAATCAATTCAATAATGTCATAGTTTTGTTTCAGTCTGATTATTTAATATTATATCTTACTTAAAATAAGATTTGGTTCATTACATTACTAATATTGGTCTGAATATTCGTTTTAAGGTTTTTAAATAATGAGGCCCAATTTTATTGTCCCTTTGGACCATTTTTTATCTGACTGTTTAAATCATTTGTTAATTTTTTTTCTTCAGATTTGGTCAAATTATATTATATTGATTGCTCCCTGGGATTAAGATCAAGCTGGACTATTTTTCCCCATCCCTTCCTCCTGGACTGGCATATTCCCCTTTTCAGCAAAGGTTTTGGAACCATCCCCCTGCCCTGATTTAATTTGGTCTGATAGGGGAGGGGAAAGTGGTTGGTTAAATTTATTTGTATACTTTTTTAAGACTTGGGATAAATTTTAATCTTTGTAACTTTTTTATTTTGAAATTTTTTTAGTCTTTTTTGCATATATATATATATATATATATATATATATATATATTTATATGGGGATGGTTTTTGATTATTCCTTTCCATGAGGAAAAAAAAAGGAGGAAGAAATAGGTTGGGAAACTGGTTTTTTCTTTCTTCTCCCTACCCTATCTTACTAGTTAGATTTAATTGGAAGGCCTTTAAATAGTCCTTTTTTTTTCTCTTTGCTTTTTCTGGACTGTGATTTCCTGGTTTAATCCTTTAAAAACCCTTCTTCTTTGGAATTTTCCTGGCAAACTAGTTTTGGGGATTATTTTTTTGGAATTTACAAAATCGGTTCCCTTCTTGGACTGTCGTCTCTGTGATCTGTTTCTCCATCCTGTTACCCCAGGTCCTTAATTCTTTTCAGCTTTTAAAAGGACCTTTTCAGTGGATATCAGGCCTCTAAAGTTTGGGGTTTTCCTGCTTTGGTCTAATTGTATTCTTCAAAATCGTCTGTTCTGCAGCCCTGTTTTCTCTGGGAGGGCACAGGTGGAGCTACTCAAGCCACCCCTTCTCCCCTGGAGCGGTTGTCCCTCTGAATGGCATTTGGCCTGGGCCTTTGTATTAAGAGGGCCTTGTACAAATGACCCAAAACCTAACTCGTGATGTCCAAAGTGCAGAAGATCTACAATCTTCTTGACATGCAAAATGACAATTTGTTGGTTTAAACAATCACCTGTATTAACCATTTGAACAGGAATTCAAAAAGATTCACTGGAGTGTTTTCATTCATTTTAAGTCATATAAGGACCGGACAGCCTCACTTAATCTTGGGGCAAATATGGGAACAGGGTGCTTTTCTCATTGAAAACGGGGGAGAAAAGCAAAAACCCTCAAATCCATTTTGACTTACTGTAATAAAGGGATCTGTATGTCCATCATAAAAACTTTTGTTGCTTGTCATAATCAAGAAAAATGCCACTTTGTGAGGGGGGCCCAATGGAAAATTCCGCAAGTGGAAAAGAAACTATTTAGATTGTGTGATGGTCATTACCGTTAGATGAAAGGCCTTTCCCTTTTCTATTGATTGAATCTTTAAGAGGCCAGTTCCCTTTGTCTTGTCTCCCACCTCCACTTACCCAAGTTTTTCCTGGGTGAATTTCTGGGCTCCTAAAACCCCAAGAACACAATCAAATCTCTTTGTTGTCAGGAAGGTCTTGAAAGTTTTTTGGACGCTCTTAAATCTTCAGACAGGATGAGATAGGATGGGCGATTAAAGATCATGGTTTATTCCCTGGAACCTGAGATCTTCATACCTGTGAAGGTAGGCCCCAGGAAATGGAAAAGTTTGGCTGGAAACAAGTTCTTCCTTTTTTTTTTCAAAGTGGGTAAGCCCTGGATCATTTCAAGGGCATCATTTCCAAATTTTCTCTACGAAATACCATTTGTCATGTTCTGGAGGGGTCACTTTGCTCATTCTCCTCCAGTTTGAACAAGACTTGGATTCGCCCACCTTTCCAGGCATTGATATTCTTCATCCCGTAAAATTGGTAATTTTTCCATATTCAGATATAGCTGACTCCCTAAAGGTAGGGTCTGTCTGGGTTTGCCTTCTTTTCTGGGTAAAGTTTAAATTTCTCTTTTTCTTTAAGATCCTCCAATCTCGGAGCTTCCTTAATTTGTCAAAGCTGTTCAGGGAAGGACTTGGGGTCCTTTGCTCTGGGCTGATGCAGGAATCCCAGAGGGTCTCTGGTCTTCCCACAGAAGAACATCTTTATTCTCCATGTTGATCACAGGTGTCAGGTCCCCCTTTTCTGCAGCATCTTGTCAATGATGCAAAGAGTCTGGGTTCCTACCAGCAGCCACCTTGTCTAATGAATGATCCCCTTCCTTTAGGGCTGAGTTTCCAGTGGCTCCTTCCTGCCCTGGGGGGCCTCCTCTCATTCCCAAGTCAGTATTGGGAGATGAACAAGTGAGCCGTGGGGTTAAAAAACTCTTGCATGTGTGTTCTTAACCTGATTCCTTCCTTTTCAGGTGGGAGGTGCTAGCTCCTGCCCTTGAGCTCTAGGGAGAAAAGATGTTGGCACTGAGCTGTGTAACTTTTTATCTTTCCCTGTTAGCCATCCCACTCCACCCTCAAAAGGTGAAAAACTCCTGTTTAAAACTTACACTCTCCCAGGCGGTTCTCTCCTTCTCCCCCACACTTTATTTACCAGTTCTTGAGATGAAAACTCATTCCCTCCCTCTTAGTACTTGAAGATCCTCCTCCTTGGGCACTGCTTTAAATACCCTTTGGAAGTCAAACCTACCTTTCTATTGTGGAGATGGGGCTTAAGAAAGACTCCCCCCCAACCAAAGTTCTTTTTTTTCCCCAACCTGGAGCCCAGGTTTAAAAACAAAAAATTAACCTTTCTTCCTTCCCCATTTTGTCTCATGTCAAGATTATATTAATCCTGGATCAAGGGTTTTATATTTTTATAAGATTTTTTTAAAGGACATTATTTGTTCTTTCTTTTAGATATTCAACTCAGAAAAGAAAAATGGCTTTTTCTTTGGTTCTCTAAAGTTTTGAAAGAATTTTATTTTTTTAATTATTATTTTTTTGCCCTTTGGTCCTTTTTTTACTGCTCAAAGGTGGAACTCCTACTTAAAGTGCCCCTTTTTCCATAGGGTTTACCCTCTTTTTAAAATAGTATATATTATGGAAGCTACATAATTGTTAAAATTTATGACCTTTAGACTTAGTTTTTTACACTTCTGCCGAGAAACTAAAGAAGACAAAAGATTAGGATTTGAAAAATTTTAAATGTGAGATATGGGACTAATGATAATGTTTAGCCTGAATGGACTGCCTTTCAATAATCCAAAAAAATGAGTTCTTGACATATAACACTTGGCCAGATGAAGGTTAGAAAAAGGCAGGGGGCAAGTCACTGGAGATGGGATGCTAATGAGGGACCAGCCCAGACATGGGAAATCATGTTGATAAGACGTATCAATATTTAAATAGATGGGAAGGGAAGCTTTTGTTCACAAAATTCTGATGAAGAGGGAGGGGCTTTGCAGAAATGAAACAAGGAAACTGGGCAGGACTGGTCCATAATAAAAACTGGTCAGGACAAAAAAAAGAGAACTGTGGCATAATATCTTCAATTTTTCAAAATATTTCAGATTGGGTTTAATTGTTTAAATTAAAATGGACTTTAACCTGGACAGGACTGTATCAACATATTCTAGATTATATTCCATAATGGGATAGTCTAAAAGAAGCACAAAAGTTCCCGGAAAGGTATAAAACAGAATGACAAAATGAAAGTCTATTTGGGAAAATGTCTTGCTTCAATTTCCTATGTGGAGGACTAATTTTTGCAATTTTACAACCCTTTATACCTGGAAATTCTTAATTTTACAAGATCTTTGAGTCTGCTACAATCCTCAAGAAATCTTAGGCCTTCAACCAAGAGAACTTTTTTTTTTTTGCTTCCTTATCGCTTTTGTTTATTTATTCCTACACCAACATTCTCAATTTGTTTACCCTCTTATACTTAACTTTCCCCTTCCTTTTATTTTCCTCAGGTGTTTTATCCTATTCTTCTTCCACTCCCTTCCAAATTGGGGGTTAAAGATCACCAAGGGGAAAAAAAAGCACCATTTTAAAATAAACAGGGGCAGTATTTTTCGGTTTAAAAAAATCATTTTATTGACCATTTCAACAGGAATTTAAAGAAATAGAATCACTAACGGCAGCTTCACTTTTCAGAAAGAGTCATCCTTGTAATTGTCGTGGACGCCCTTACTGGGGAGTCTTGGGCAAATGATGAGTGCACCAGGGTGCTTTACATTTGAAGGCAAGGAGACAAATGGGAGAAGGGATCTTCAAATCCATGTTTGGTAATTGTAATGAGGGATCTAAGTGATACTAAAGGTATTTTTGCATTTCAAAATCAAGGAAAAGGCCCACTTGAGCGAGGCCGGGCCACTGAAATTTCTTTTCTGGATAGACAAAAAACTTTTCCAGATAAATTGGATGGTCTAACATCCTTAATGAGAAAGAGGTTTTTTTTCTTGATGAATTTTGGGTTTAGTGTTTGCCTACTTCCATTTTAAAGTGTTTCAGAGGTAATTTTGGGCTGAACACAAGGTGAAAGTCAAATTTTTTGTTTTGGGAGGTTTGAAGTTTCCATATACCATTTCAAATTTCGAAGGGGATGAGATGAGGATGGGCTGATTCAGGATAAGGTTATATCCCTGAAGAAATTGAGATTTCCCATGCCTGTGAAGGGCAGGTAGGCCAGGGAAGGGAAGGAAGTTGCTTTGGAGTAAAGTTTTCCTTTTTTTTTCAAAGTGTTCAAGTTTGGTCTTTGCATATGTCAAATTTTTCATTTGGAATAATTTTTGTAATTCTGGATTTTTTGGCGTTTTGCTTTTTCTCTTTGGCCATTTTCGGATTTGACGTTGATATTCTTCATCAAAAATTTTGAATTTTCCCATATTAAAAAGCACTTCCTCAAATGTAAATTGGCTCTGTGTTATCCTTTTCTTTCAAGGTGTCCAGTGGTTTGAAATTTCCTTTTTCCCTTGTCCCCATATCTCAGGATTTTTTGCACTTGTCAGCTGTCTCAAGGGGAAGGGACGTTTCTTTGGTTGGGGTATGGGCATCGGGGGCCTCTGGTCTTCCCTCAAGAAGAAATCTCTTGTTTCTGTTGATTGGTTTGGGGCCCCTTTTCTGCAGAGGGAGGTTAGCATCGCGGATTAAGTCTGGGGTTCCTGCTCAGTGCCATAACCTTTTAATAAATGGCCCCTTCTTTGTACAGGCTGGGGCTTTGGTCCCTACTTCCTTGGGGAATCCCTCTCTGCATTCCTCATTACCCAGTCAGTAAAAGTTGTTCAGGCAGATGCAAAAATAATGGAGGTTTAAATTTCTCTTTTGTGTTTTCTAAGCCTCTAATTCCTTCTTTTTCGGTGGAGTGTGTCTTTCCTTGACCCCCTGAGGGGATTGGACTGAGCTGTGGGAGGCCTTTTATATCCCCAAACCGGCTCTCTTAACCCACCCTCATGGGTGAAAATCCCGTCGATAAAATTCCACACTCTGCTTGGGCTGGTTCTCACCTTTCCTTCCTCCCACACTTCAGTGTTTACCTCTCTTAAGAGAACTCCCTTCCCACCCTCTTGTACTTGGAAAGATTCCTCCTTGGGTCACTCAGCAGTAATATTCAATTTTCAAGCCCTCAAGACACACCTCTCTAGTTATTGAGATGGAAACATGGTAAAGAAAGACTTCCTTGTCCCCCAAATTATTTTTCCCCAACTCTTCCCCATGGCTCCCTATGAAAAAAAATTATCAACTTTTGCTTCCCCTCCCCTCTTTCTTTTTTCTTTTAACATTATGATTCAATACTGGATAAAATTTTTATATTTTTTTAAAGATTTTTTTAAAAAGGACTTTTTTTGATGTCTTTCTTTTAATATTCAACCAGAAAAAATTTTTAACTTTCGTTCTCCAAAAGATTTGAAACTGAATTGTTATTTTTTAATTTGCCCCTATAAGCTCCCTTTATTTATTGCCTAGAAGAAACTCCCATTTCGAAAGTCTTCCATTCTCTCCACTGGCTTTCCCTCTTTTTAAAAATATATTGTTATGGACCCCGTACACAAGGTGTTAAAACTATACTTTAGACCACAGTCATTTCCCCTCTTATTGCCTGAAAAGAAGACACAGATTAGAGACATTGAATAATATATTAAAGGGAGAATTTATGGGACCAATGGATCCATGTTTGTTTAAGGGTGAATGAATATCCTCTCAATAATCCAGCAAAAACAATAAATTCTAATGCATATACAAGGGCTCAGATGAAGGGGTAGACTGGCGGGAGTGGAGTCAGGGAAAGAGGGGGAAAGGGACTGCAGGGAGGGGTGAGCCACTGAGGGAAGGGATGTAACAGGGGGAACCACCTCAAGAACATGGGGAAAGGCATTTGATAAGACGTATCTGATATTCTAATACTTTGTGGGGAAAGCATTTTGATATTCTATCAAGTATTCTGAAAAAATTTGGGGAGCTTTTGGAATTGAAAACAGGAATGGAGGCAAGTTGAATGGATATAGGAAAACGGTGGACAATAAGAGGTATGCATAATATCTTATGTTTCAAAATTTGGTTGTGTTTTTTGGATTCAAATTAAAATGGACTTTAACCTGCACACATGGTATTTGAAGCTATTCCAGTTGATTACATAATGGAATAGCTCTGGAAGGGCACAAAAGTTCTATAAAAGAAAAAATAAAAGAGAATGAAATAAGAAAGTCTCTTAGGAAAAATTTCTTGCTTCTATTTCTCAATTGAGGACTAATTTTTGCAATTCTACATAAACTCTTTATTGGACATGTCTTCTATTTTCTCCTTTGGTACAAGATCTTTGATCTCTATGATGCTCAATAGATCTCTCACTTGAGCAATAGATTTCTATACCCATCTCCCTAGGCCTTTAAAAAGAGAACTTTTCTTTATTTCTTTGCTTCCTTATCTGCTTGGTTGTTTATTTTTCCTACCCAATTAGCATTCCCAATTTTGTTTCTTTTCTTTTTGTACTAGGAACATTTCCCCTTCCGTTTTATTTTCCTCAGGTTTTTTCTCCATTCTTCTACCCCTCCTTCCAAATTGGTGCAAGTCAACCAAAGGAAAAAAATTGACCTATCTTTTATTTTAATAAAAATGACAGTATTTTTGTTTAAATAATCAATTTTATTGCCATTTCAACAGGAATTCAAAAAATGAGATCATGGAGGGGCCTCATTCACTTTTCACAAAATCAAATTTGGTAATGGGACCTGTGACGCCCTCACGGGCTCTTGGGGCAAAGATGAGTGAACCAGGGTTTTTAATGGGAAGGCAAGGAGGGAAATAAGGGCGAAGGGCCCCTCCAATTATGTTTGTTTGGTAGATAAGGAATTGTATGTAGATTAAAAAATTTTTTATTTCAAAATCAAGAAAAATGCCCACTTTATACAGAGGTCGGCGCCATTGAAAGTTCTTATCTGAAGTAAAGATGAAGAAACTATTTCCAGATGTCAATGTTGTGATGGTCATTACATCCTTAGATGAGAAAGAGTGTTTCCCTTTTCTCCTGATTGAATCCTTACATATGCCCAATCCCCACTCTGTCTTGTCTCCCACCTCCACTTCCCAATAGTGTTTTCCTGAGTTGAATTTCTGGGCTCCTAAAACCCCGAGGACACAAACAAATCTCTCTTTATTGTCAGGCAGATCTTGACAGATGCTTCCATACTGGACCCTCTTCAAATCCTCAGATAGGATGAGATGAGGATGGGCTGATTCAGGATCAAGAGTTATATCCTGAAGAAACTCCTGAGCATTTCTCTCATGCCTGTAATGGAGCAGGCAGGCCAGGAAAGGGAAGGAAGTGCTGGTCTTTGGAGTACAAGTTCTTCCTTTTTTTTCAAAGTGTCTGGCACAGCCTGCATTATTTCCAAGGGCATCATGTCCAACTTCTCCTCTACTTCGAACTTCACTTGTTGCAGCTTTTGTATTTGTTGGAACAGTTTGTTCTCATTCTCTTCTAGTTGGAGTAGGTTACTTCTGGATGTGTGCACCAACATTTTTTGGTATTCATATTTTTCATCCATTAGGAACTGGTGAATTTTTGCATATTCAGAAATAGCTGTGTCTTTCAAAGTGTAGGTGCGCTCTGTGAATTGAGCCTCTCTTCTTCTCAAGGTTTCCAGTGCAGTTTGAAATTTCTCTTCTTTTTTCTGTAAGATCCTCCATATCTCATAGAGTTTCTTCTTGCACTTGTCAGCAGCTGTCTCCAAGGGAAGGACTTGGTGGTGCTTGTGCTCTGGGGCTGATAAGCAGGAATCACAGAGGGGCTTCTGGTCTATCTCACAGAAGAACATCTATTGTTCTCCATGTTGTTCACAGGTGCTCAGGGTCACCACTTTCTGCAGCAGATGAGGTTGGAGCATCTTGACAGTGATGCACAGTCTGCAGGTTCCTGCTCAGCAGCCAGTCAAATTGGCTAATGAATGACCCCGCCCCCGCTCTCTGTACAGGTTGAAGTTCCAGTGGCTCCCTCACTCTCCTGGAGAAGACTCTCTCTGCACTCTCAGTCACCCAGTCAGTGAGGCAGTTCAGGCAGATGCAAGCAAGTGAGACCTGTCTGGAAGTTAGCAATTAAACTCTTGCCTGTGTATTCCTAAGCCTCTGATTCCTTCCTTTTCAGGTAGGGAGAGTGCTAGCTCCTGCCCTTGAGCTCTGAGAGCAAAAGATACCAGCACTGAGCTGTGTGAGCCTTCTTATATCCCTTCCCCTGCTTAGCCCCTCTCTTAACTCCACCCTCAAAAAGGTGAAAACTCCTGTCTTTTGATAAGACTTCTGCACTCTGTTTAAGGGCTGAGTTCTCACCTTTCTTCTCTTCCCACACTTCAGTGTTACCATCTCTTGAGATGAATACTCCTTCCCTTCTTCTTAGTACTTGGAAAGATCTCCTCCTTGGGTCACTTAGCAGTAACATACCTCATTTTCAAGCCTCAAGACCTCAGCTGTCTGATGTGCTGAGATGGAAACAGGATAAGGAAAGACCCCCTCCACCAAAACAAAATCTTTTCTTCCCAAACTGCTTCCACCCATGGCTCAAATGAAGAAAATAACGATCCACCTGTGCTGTCCCTTCCCCTTAGTTTTCGCCTTTTTGCCTCATTCCATAATTATGATTCAATCACTGGAT
Source organism: Sarcophilus harrisii (assembly GCF_902635505.1). Classification (NCBI taxonomy): domain Eukaryota; kingdom Metazoa; phylum Chordata; class Mammalia; order Dasyuromorphia; family Dasyuridae; genus Sarcophilus; species Sarcophilus harrisii. The sequence continues at coordinate 88,161 of NW_022290895.1, read as the reverse complement.
CAAGATGTCTTTATATTTTTAAAAGATTTTTTTAAAGGACCTTATTTCTGATTCCTTTCTTTTTCCATATTCAACTCAGAAAGATGATTGGCTTCTTTCTTTTGGTTCTACCTCAAAAGATTTGAGAACGGAATGGTTATTATTTTTTATTTGTTTGCCCATTTGAGGTCCTTTTATTTACTGCTCATTAGATGAGAACTCCCACTTCTGAAAGTGCTTCCACTCTCTCCACTGGGGTTTACGCTCTTTTTAAAACATATATATGTTAGGGACTTCCAGATACACAATGGTGTTCACACCTTATGCACTTTAGACCACAGTCATTTTCCCCTCTGTAATACCTGAGAAACTGAGTAAGACAGAGATTAGTCACTGTTGAGTAATTTATTAAATGGAGAAAGATACTTGGACCAATGGATCCATATTAGGTCCCATGGCTGACTGAGACTATCCTCTCTAATAATCCAGCAAGATGAAGAGAGTAGACTGAGGCAGGGGCAGAGTGAGGATACTGAGAGTGGGAAAGGGATTGACAGGGTAGGGAGAGCCATTGGAGAAGGGAATGGCCTAATGAGGGGAGGCACCCCAGCCAGACATGGGGAAAGGCATCTTCATAAGACAGTAGCTGATATTGTTATGGCTTGGGAAGGGGAGAGGCATTATGTTCTGTCAAGTATTCTGAAAAAGAGGAAGGGAGCTGTGTGGTTCAGACAGCATTTCATCAAAAGGCTGGAGAAATATCTCTCTAGTAGCAAACAAAGTTTATTATATGTTCTCAAGAATCAAGTGTCCCACCCAAGGAGCAAACAAATGGAGGGAGGAGGGGCCGTAGGGGGCAGGGTCATCACTTTTTACCCCTAACGCCAATACCCCCTCCCACCACTGACCCGAGCTGGTCCTCATTGGCTGAGGATCTTACATTCTAAAGGTGGGAACTACCCAAGAAATTGAACTTGACCAATAAGTACATAGTTGCCCATATTTGCCCTAAACAGAAAGACACTGATATCATAGGAGAATAAAAAGGGGACTTAAGTATGCCTTTAGGGGATAGCAGGGAGGGGACTTAAGTATGCCCTTCACTTGATGCTTAAAGTCCTTCAGGCCAACTCCAACTGTGAAATAGATGAAGCCTTACTCAATTTTCACAACTGTCTTGAAAGATCTCACCTCATCTCCTTCAAAGCTTGTGCAGAACTGAAAATTAGGGAAACTGAGAAAGAACTGAATCAGGATAATTAGGGAAACTGAGTCAGGACAATAAAATAGAACTGTGATATAACACCTTCAATTTTTCAAAATATTGCAGATTGTGTTTAACTGGATTTAAATTAAAATGGACTTTAACCTGAACTCATGGTGACTGTATCAATCATATTCTAGATTGTATTCCATAATGGGACAGCTCTGAAAAGAGGCACAAAAAGTTCTATAGGAGAAGAGTATAAAAACAGAATGAAAAATGAAAGTATATTTTGCAAAATGTCTCGCTTCAATTTCCTACTCAGTTGAAGACTAATTTATTGCAATTCTTCACAGCACCTTTATGCCTGTACGTATCTGATATTTCCTTATTTAATACAAGATGTTTGAGTGTGCTATGATCATGAAGTAGATTCCATACCCATCCCCCTAGACCTTCAACCAAGAGAACTTTTCTTTATTTATTTCTTTGCTTCTTTATCTGCTTAGTTATTTATTTATTTCTACAGTCAATTAGCATTCCCAGTTTTGTTCTTAGGCTCCTTTTTTACTTGGAACTTTTCCCTTCCCTTTTATTTTCCTTAGGCTTTTTCTCCTATTCTTCTACCACCTTCCCCTTCCAAATTAGGTGTTGCAAGATCAGCCACCAAAGGGGGGAAAAATGACCTATCTTTTATGTTAAAGAAGTATTAACAAAGTAGACTGTATTTTCTTGGTTTAAACAATCGCACTTTATTGACCATTTCAACAGGAATTCAAAGAAATAAAGGATCACTGGCAGTGTTACACTCATTCAGATTTCACAAAGAGTCATCCTTAGTAATTAGTACCTGTGACAGCCCTCTACCGTGAACTCTTGGGGCAAATGATGAGTGAACCAGGGGTGCTTTTTAAATTGGGAAGGCAAGGAGAGAAATAAGGGCGAAGCGGCCCCTCAAAATCCATGTTTGACTTACTGTAAATTAGGGATCTGTATGTGACATCATAAAATGCTATTTGTTGCTTGTCATAATCAAGAAAAATGCCACTTTGTGCAAAGGGGGAAAAAATTAAATTTGGGGAAAAAAAATTAAATTTAAAAATTGGGAAAAAAAAAATTTTTTTAAATTAAAAAATTTAAAATTTTTTTTTTTAAAAAAAAAAAAATTGGAAACCCAAAAAAAATTTTAAGGGTTTAAAAAAAAAGGAAATTTGGCAAATTTAAAAAATTTTTTTTAAAAATTTTAATTTTAAAATTTTTTTTTTAAAAAAAAAAAAAATTTTGTTTTAAATTTTAATTAATAAAATTTAAAATTTTGGTTCAAAATTTTTTTAAAAATTTTTCCCTTTTTAAAAAAAATTAAAAAAAAAAAAAAAAAAAAAGGGAAATTTTAAATAAAAAAATTCCCTTTTGGAAAAAATTTTTAATTTTTTTTTTTTTAAAACCCTTTTCTTTTTTTTTTTTTTTAAAAAAAATTTTAAAAATTTTTTTCCCTTTTTTTAAAACCAATTTTTAAAAAAAATTTAAAAAAAAATTTTTTAAAAAAAAAAATTTTAAAAAACCCCCAAAAAATTTTTTAAAAAAAACAAATTTTAAAAAAAAAAAAAATTTAAAACCCCCTTTTTTCCCCCAAAAAACCCCAAAAAAAATTTAAAAACCAAATTTTAAAATTTAAAAAAATTTTTAAAAAAAAATTTGGGGAAAAAAAAATTTTTTTAAATTTTAAAAAAAATTTTAAAAAAACCCTTTTAAATTTAAAATTTAAAAAAAAAATTTTAAATTTTTTTTCCCCAAAAAATTTAAAAACAAAAAATTTAAAAAGGGGAAAAAAAATTTTTTTTTAACCCAATAAAATTTTTTTTAAAATTAAAAATTTAAAAATTGGGAAAAAAAAAAAAGGAAAAAAAAAAGGGAAAAACCCTTTGGGAAAAAAAAATTTTTCCCCCAAAAAATTGGTTTTTTTAAAATTTTCCCTAAATTTTTAAAAAAAAAAAAAAACCCCCCCAAAAAAAAATTTTAAAGGGTTTAAAAAAAAAAAAATTTTAAAAAATTTAAAATTTAAAAATTTAAAGAAAAAAAAAACCAAAAAAAAATTAAAAAATTTTTAAAAAAACCCCCCTTTTAAAATTTTTAAAATTTTTTCCCTTTAAAAATTTAAAAAAAAAAAATTTTAAAAGGAAAATTTTTTAAAGTTTGGGGTTTTTTTAAAAATTTTTTTTTCCCCCCAAAATTTTTTTTAAAAAAAACCTTGGGGAAAATTTTTGGGAGGGGGGTTTTCCTTGGGGGGGTTTTTAAGGGGGGAAGGGGGGGAGGGAAAAAAAAACCCCCCAAAATTTGGTTCTTCCCAACCCCCCCCCCAAAAGGTTTTTTTTTTGGGCCCAAATTTTTTAAAATAAAAATTTTTTTTAAAAATTAATTTTTTCCCTAAAAAAACCCCCCAAAAAAAAAAACCCAAAAATTTTAAAATTTAAATTACCCCAAAAATTTCCCTTTTAAAAAACCCAAAAAACCCCCAAAAAAAAAATTTCCCCTTTTTAAAAAAAATTGGGAAAAAAAAAGTTTTTTTTAAAACCCTTTAAACCCAAAAAAAAAAATTTTGGGGTTTTGGGGAAAAAAAGGGGGGGGGGGTTTTTTCCCCAAAAAACCCCCAAAAAAAATTTTTTTTAAAAAAATTTTTTTTTAAAAATTTTAAAAATTTTTTAAAAAAAATTTTTTAAAAAAAAAAAAATTTTAAATTTAAAAAAATTTAATTTCCTTTTTTTGGAAAAAAAGGAAAAAATTTTTTTTCCCCCCGAAAAAAAAAATTTTTAAAAAGAAGGTTTTAAAAAAAAATTTTTTTTTTCTTTTTTTTTAAAAAAAAAGGGTTTTTTTTAAAAACCTTCCCCCAAAAAAAAAAAAAAATTTTTAAAATTTTTTTATTTAAAAAAAAATTTTAAAAAAATTTTCCTTTTTTTTTAACAAAAGGTTTTGGGGGGGGAAAAAGGGTTTTTTTTAAAAAAAGGGGAAAAATTTCCCTTTTTTTAAAAATTTTTAAAAAACCCAAAAAAGATTTTTTTTCCCTTTCCCCTTCCCAAAACCCCAATCCCCCCCAAAAAAAAGAAAAATTAAAAATTTTTCCCTTTTTAAAACCCCCAAAAAAATTTTTGGGGGGTTTCAAAAAAATTTTTTTTTTTTCCAAAAATTTTTTTTTTCCCCGGTTTTTTTCCCTTTTTTTTTTTTTCCCCCCCCTTTTTCCAAAAAAAAGGGGGGAAAAAAACCCCCCTCCTTTTTTCCCCCAAAAAAAATTTTTTTTTGTTTTTAAAATTTTTTTCCCCCAATTTTTTTTTTTTTCCCTTTTTAAAAAGGGGTAAAGGTTTTTTTTTTTAAAAATTTTTTAAAATTTTTTCCCCTTTTTTTTAAAAAAAAACCCCCCCCCAAAAAAAATTTTTTTTTTTGGGCCCTGGGCCCAAAGGGGCCAAACCTTTTGGGAACCCTTGGGCCCTGGGAAATTTTTTTGGGGGGGTTTTTTTTTTTTCCCCCCTTTTGGGTTTTTTCCCAAAAATTTTTTTTTTAAAAATTTTTTTTTGGTTTGGGGTTTTTCCCCAAAAAATTTTTTTTTCCCCCCGGGGGGGGGGGGGGGGGGTTTTTTTTTTTTTTTTTTAAAAATTTTTTTTTGGGTTTTTTTTAAAATTTAAATTTTTTTTTTTTAAAAAATTTTTGGGAAAAAATTTTTTTTTTTAAACCGGGGGCCCCTTTTTTTAAAAAATTTTTTTAAAATTTTTTTTTTAAATTAATTTTATTTTTTTTTTTTTTTTTAAAAAAAATTCCGGGAATTGGAAAATTAACCCCTTTAAAAATTTTTAAAGGGGGAAAAAAATTTGGAAATTTTTTCCTTCCCGGCCAAAGGGAAAAAAATTAAACCCTTTCCCGGGAAAAGGGCCCTTTTTTTTTTTAAAAAAGGTTTTTGGAAAAACCCTTTAAAAAGGGGGGGGAAAAAAAAAAAATTTTTTTAAAAAAAAAATTTTTTTTAAAATTTTTTAAAAAATTTTCTTTTTTTTTTTGGGGGGGCCCCCCCCCCAATGGGATTCCTTTGGGTTTAGGGGGAAGTTTTTTTGGGGTTTTGGGGTTCCCTTAAGTCTCTGTTTCTTCTTTCTATGATTGCTTGACCTTGAGGATTAAAGGGTATGCCCGTGGTGTGTGAAATCTTATACTGTGCACAAAAGTGTTCAAAATGTTTGCAGGTAAAATGTGAAGGTTTTCCTGGAGGCAGCCTTAGTCTCACTTAAAATAAATAATTACTCCAAAATCACTTGTCACTTTATTGACAATTTCAACAGGAATTCAAAGAAATGGAGCATCACTGGCCGTATTTTCCTTTTGGAAAAAATTCATCCTTAGTAATTAGGACCTTGACCCCTCTACCCTGGCTCTTGGGGCAAAATGATGGTGAACGGGTTCTTTTTTAAATTGGGAAGGCAAGGAGAAAATAAGGGCTAAGATTCCTCAATTCCATTTTGACTTGCTGTAGATAAAGGGATCTTTATGTGAGATCATAAAATGCTATTTGTTTTTTCAAAATCCGAAAAATGCCCACTTTGTACAGAGGTCTGCGGCCTTGAAAGTTCTTATCTGAAGTACAAATGGGAAACCAGACGTTAATGCTTGATGGTCATTTACATCCTTAGATGAGAACAGTCTTTCTCTTTGCTACTGATTGAATCTTTACAAATTTAATCCCCACTCTGTCTTGCCTCCCCTCCACTTCCCAATAGTTTTTTCCTTAAGGGAACTTCGGGCTCTAAAACCCCAAGAACACAATCAAATCTCTCTTTTTTGGAAGGTCTTGCCAGATGCCCATACTGGACTCTTTGAAATCTTCAGACAGGATGAGATGAGGATGGGCTGATTTGGGATAAGGGTTTAATCCTGGGAAACTCCTAACATTTCTCATGCCTGTGGACGGGAAGGATGGCCAGGAAATGGAAAATGCTGCTCGTTGGAAAACAAGTTCTTACCAAAGTGTCTGGCACAACCTGGAAATTTCAAAGGGCATCATGTCCAAATTCTCTTCTACTTGGAATACCATTTGTCTGTTCTGGATTTGTTGGTCAAACTCCCTCCTTCTCCCTCCAGTTTGGCCCTGTGTGTTTTCTGGTTGCTCCTCCAGCCTTTCCAGGCATTGATATTCTTCATACCTTGGAAATTGGGAATTTTCCTATATTCCAAAATAGCCACTCTTTCCAAAATGTAAGGTGTGCTCTGCGATTTCCTGCCTTTCTTCTTTCAAAATTTCCATTGCAGTTTGAAATTTCTCTTTTTTCCTGTAAGATCCTCCATATCTCATGACTTTCTTCTTACACTTGTCAGCAGCTTGTCTCCGGGAAGGACTTGGGTGGTCCTTTGTGCTCTGGGGCTGATAAGAAGGAATCACAGATGGGCCTCTGGTCTTCCTCGCAGAAGAAAATCTCTTGTTCTCCATATTGATCACAGGTGCTCAAGGGCACCTCTTTCTGTAGCAGGTGAGGTTTGGGCCATCTTGTAGTGGTTAAAGGTCTGCAGGTTCCTGTTAGCAGTCCATCCGCCTTTTTCTAATGAATGACCCCCACTGCTCTCTGTACAGGCAAAGGTTCTAGTGGCTCCCTCACTGTCCTGGAGAAGACCCTCTCTGCACTCTCAGTCACCCATTCATTGAGCTTGTTCAGGCAGATGCAAGTAAGTGAGACTTGGCTGGAGATTAGCAATTAAACTCTTGCATGTATGTTCCTGAATCTCTGATTCCTTCCTTTTCAGGTAAGGAGAGCTCTTTACATTGAGCTCTGAAACCCAAAAGAACACTGGCACTTTGAGCTGTGGAGGCCTTCCTTTATCCGCCACTCTTGGCCCTCTCTTACCTCCACCCTCAAAATGGTGAAAACTCCTATCTTTTGATAAGACTTCCACACTCTGCTTCAGGGCTGATTTCTTACCTTTCTTCTCATCCCACACTTCAGTGTTACCATGTCTTGGGATGAAAACTCCTTCCCTCCCTCTTAGTACTTGGACACACCTTGGGTCACTTAGCAGTAACATACCTCAATTGCAGTCCTCAAGATATCACCTTTCTGATGTACTGAGTTGGAAACATAACAAGGAAAAAAACCTCCCAAATCATCTCTGTCTTCCAAATTTCCTCCTGCCTCATATCCCATAATCAGTTCAAATATAAACTTTGATATTTCCTTCTTCAGTATCTCATGTTTTTCTCCTTTTTTGTATACAAATTACTAAAGTTGTAGCTTTTTCTATTATTAATGTTTCTTTTATTTTTTTTTCAAATGAAACTTACTTCTTTTTTTAATGTTCTACTCTGTGTAAGACTGGCACTTTTCTCAGTACTTTGTCAGCAAAAGGTTTTAGAATCAACTTTTGTTTGTACATTGTTTTCCTTTAAGATCCTTTTTTCAACCTCTCAGTATGTGAGAGTTCATAATATTTCAAAGTGTTTCTGCTTTCTACAGTCAAATAATTTTTACCCCTTTTTTTTTTTTAATAATAAGGATATATGATTTACAATAGTGGTTACATTATCCATTACAGAGGAAAGGTTTGCCTTCAATCCAAAAGTAAGTAGGCTTTGGGTGGAAAGAATTTGATTTTATCTTAAGGTATAATAAGGACTTCTCTATTGTTTTGAAATGTTTTCTTTGGTAAGATATCTCTGAAAGAGGGAAATAGTAAGCTCTAAAGGAGAAGAAAATGGGAATAAAAAAAGAAAGTAGCACAAAACTTTTTTGTTATTTTTTTGGCTCAATTTCCTTACCCTTTATTCCATCTATTCTTATTTATTGTGTTTTGTTTATTTTTTTTTTTGTTAATTCTAATTTTATCTTTAAATTATATTTCCTTAATACTTAGAAAAAACTCGGGATGTCTGAGGGTTCCAGTAAATATCCCATGAGATTTTGGGTTCTTTAACATTTATTTTATTTAAAAAACAATCATCAAAGGGGCAGCTAGGTATTCCAATGGATGAAACACCCAACCCTTAAAGTCAGGAAGGCCTGCATTCAAATCTGGCCTCAGACACTATCACTTCCTAGCTATGTGACCCTGGGCAAGGAACTTAACCCCAATTATCTCAGAGGGGAAAAAACATCATTACAAAAAAGAAAAATGGAAAAGTAATATGAAACAAAATGAAAAGAAAACAAAAAGAGAACATTTCATTGGTCCAACAATAAAAAATTTCAAATCTATAATAATGAATATAATTTCCAGAAAGTGTGTGTTATATATATATATATATATGTTAGAATAAATAATATTCATTAAGTGTCTGTCTTTACTTCCTTTTTAAATTGTTCTTTTTGTTCTCTTCTACCTTTTTTGTTTTTATCATTCTTTTCCCCTTTCTTTCCTCCCTCCCCCACCTATCCCCAAGTAGGCTATAGTTAGGGAAGGATATATTTATGTATACATAGAGAGATATTTTTCCTTTCCCTGCTAGGCATTTGCTTTAATTCTGCTTTATTTATTTAATTCTGCTTTAATCCCTCATTTGTCTTCTACCCAAAATCTTTGCTTCCTTGTCTCTCCATCCCTCTCCGTTATTTCTTTATAGATTTTGGAGGGTGCTATACCCTTTATAGTATATATGTATTTAACCCATTCACAATGTGAATAGATTTTCAAAACCAGTAAAACCATCCCTCCCTCCCTAATTCCTCTGTAACTATTCTTCTTCTTTATAATTTTTGCTTACAAACAATTTTTTAGTTTAACTCTTCCCAATCTTTCTTTTATGTTATCCTATTGTTGATGTCAGTCTTAAAAATAAGTTATAGATTACCCAGGTTAAAAAAAAGTTTGTCCATGTCAGGTTCCTTGAAATGGATCTTTGATATTGGCTCTTATGTGTTACACTTTCTATTTAGTTTGGGTTTGGTTAATAGAAAGGACTGAAAATCTGCAAGGTCATTGAATGTCCATCTTTTCTCATTCAATATTATAGATAACTTTGGTGGATATGATATTTTTGATCACAGGCCTAATTTTTTTTTTATTTTTGGTAGATATGATTCCAGGATCTGTGGTCTTTTATTGTGGCTGTTGATAAGTCCTGTACAATTCTAATTTGAACTCCCCCTTATTTGAATTTTTTTTTCTTTTTCTTACCAAAAATTTTCCTCCTTTGAGCTAGGGGTTTCCAAATTTGGCTATAATGTTTTTATGTGTTTTCCACAAAGGATTTCATTGAAGTGGTGATTGGTGGATTTTTTTCTAGTTCGACTTTTCCCTCATGTTCTATCAATCCAATAGAATCATCTTGGATTATTGTTATGGAAGCAACCTGCTAGTGGCTGCTGGGGATCCAATTCAAACCAGCAGAATGGATCCCTTCATGTGAGAGGATAATAATGATACAAGGAGACTGAGAGGCAGTTGCATTCTCTGACCTCTCTCTCCTTCCTCAATTTATTTTATTCCCAATCTATAAGCCAATATCTTGTCAGTAAAAGGCTGATTTGTCATTTTATTCAAAATTGGCAGCAGTAGGGTTTTTGAAGAAACCGCACTTCCATACTTAAGTATGGTCCTTTACGGAATATTTCTTGCATTATTGTTACAAGATCCTCTTTTTGGTCACAACTTTCAGGCAGTTCAATTATTCTCCAGATCCATTGTTTGTTTGTTTTTTTTAAATAAATTGTTTCACATTCTTTTCTATTTTTTTCATTCTTTATAATCTGTATTGATAATTCTTGGTCTCTCATAGCTTCACTGTTTTCCTTTGCCCAGTTCTAATTTTCAAAGAGTTGTTTTTTTTCTTTAAGATTCTATATCACATTTTGTAGTTTGTTAACTTTTTAAAAAATAAATTTCTTGCTTATCTTGGATAGTTTTCAGTTTAGTTTAGTTTAGCTTTTTCCTCAATGTCTCTCATTTGATTTCTAATTTTTTTTGAGTTCTTCTATAAATTCTTTCTGAGCTGGGAGACATTTCATATTACTCTTTGGGGTAGAAGTTTTTTTTTTCTTCAGTGTCCTCCTCTGAAGATGAAGCCTAGTCCTCCCTCTTCCCATAGTAAGTTTCTATGGTGAGGTTCTTTTTTCTTTGCCTGATAATTTTAAAGAAGAAGAAGAAGGAGAAGGGAGAAGGGAAAAGAAGGAGAAGGGAGAAGGGAGGAGAACGAGAAGGGAGAAGGGAGAAGAGAGAAGGGAGAAGAAGGAGGAGAAGGAAGAGGAGGAGGAGGAGAAGGAGAAAGAAGGGGGAGGAGAAGGAGAAGAAAGAAAAAGAAGAAGGCGGAGGAGGAGTGTAATGGGCTGAGGTTTGAGTTGATTCACTGAGGTCCCAAGTATGTGAGGCTAAATATTTGGGCTATCTCCAAATTTATCCATGATTGGAAAAGGGGGTCCCTGGCCCTCTCTGTACAGGAGGGAAAAACAGGGGGGGAAAGAAGGAACAGGAAGGGTGGGGGAAGGGGTTTCCATACTCCTAACTGCTGGTCGTTGGTGCTAGGATAGCTAGCTTCTTGACTCAGCGAACACTTCTATCGCCGATTCTCTTCCACCTCCGGTCCTTCTTCACTGAGAAATAAAAATTGACGATTTTTCCCTAACCAATTCCCTGACTCCGGCTTTTAAAATACGATTTTCACATTTGGCGCCCAATTGGTGGGAACCAAGGACTGAAGAAGTCTTCAAGTGACCAGGAACAAGGTAGTAATTGTTAAGGGGCAAACAAGGAACTTATTTTCTTAAAACTTAACTATTAATCTTTCTTTTTGGCAAAATGGGACAAATCTTTAGCTAAAGTCTGTCCATCCCCCCCCAACCTCTTTCAACCCCACCCAAAGTGGTGCTATAAACATCCTTAAGCTGATAGAAGGACAAGGGCTCCAACCTTGGGAAAGGTAGCTAGACTTGGGGTTTGCATCTCCCCATGGGTTTCCAAGAGGCGGAGCAGATCTTGAAATGGGTCCCTAGTTGGACTATAGTTGTCCACGTATTACAAGTGAAAACAGTCCTCAATTTAATTTCCATCAGGCATTTTATTTATACAATATAATTCAGTTGGCATAAGAAACCCCTTCCCTAGAAAGAAAAGAAAAACCCACTGCTCCTGCTCAGGTAGCCAACGAGGGGCCCTGGTAATTGGGAGGAAGGCAATAAAGATTTGACCATATCTCCAGGGCATGGGACTAAAGGTGAGCCAAAGGGTGTGGTGACTTTCCATCTCAGGAGGCCTTCATCCCCACCTTAGGAAAGAAGTGATTGGCTCCCCTCCATCAACTCCACCCTCCAGGATGGAGGGAGGGAGAGCACAGTGGGGACTGGGGCAGGGGTGACAGCCCAGCACCCAATTATGAGTAGATTACAAGGGCTTAATAAGGCCGAAAGGGCGTGGATGTCAGGGGCTCCAGGCAATATCTTTCCTTGTTTCCCAGTTTAATGCCTCAGGTCAAAGAAAATCCAAGATACGCCTTTAAACATAAAATCATCAAAAGACCTGAAAAAAAGGCTTCCTACTCTTTATAGAGGCTACATAAGCTTTATGTTAAGATGCTATTACAGAATTTGGCTTTTTTGAAATCTTGACTCCTGATGACTGGAAATCTGGAAGGGTACCTAGAACCTGAACAAAAATTACATGTGACTTTAAAATTGGTGAGGCTCTTAGGATACAAGTCCAACAAAATTGTCAAAATGCTTTCTAAATGCGGTTACCTATGACCTACTAACAGGTACTTGGCCTATGCAGACGTCCAAGTACAGATTAATTATTCCAAGCAGCAATATGAACAAATTGCCTTTTAAAATCTTTATCAAAAGTGTGGGCTTCGATTCCCAAAAAAATGACAAAAGGTGAGGCCCCTAAAAAATAACACAAGGGCCAAATGAACCCTTTCCTGACTTTTGTGGGACGTTTGTAGACAGCTTTCACAAGAACTAATGGGGAAAATTCATCAACAGATGTTTAATAAGGCAACTTGCTAAGGAAGATCTAATGAAAGGGTTTCCAGAAGGAAACTAGGAAAGGATTCCTTTAGAGGGAGTTCATAAGACCTTTTGCCAAGTCCACAAATGCCCAAAGCCAGACTATTATGCAGAACTTCCCGGTCCCAACATGGGGTAGACGGTTCCCTTCTGGAGGGCTTCCTAGAAACATCAATGCTTTTGAGGTAAAGTCGGGTATCAAAGCCAAATGTTGATTAAAGGCGGTGAAAAACAGGGTGGGAGGAAAAGACCCAAGTACCCAATTCAAAATCAAAGGAGGCTTTTGGGCCTCAGGAATGTAAACAGGTTCAGGGAAACGGAATGAGGGCCCCAGCCCCAGGGCCCGGCAAAAAAACACTTGGGGCATGACGGCGGCCAATGGTGCCCCAAGAGAATGCCTAGAAGTCAATACCCAGACTTGGACCAATCAAGGGAAGCCATATGATGGGAGAAAGGGTTACACAATCAATCAGCCAGGAAACCTTAAAATGGGAGAAAGGGATTACAATTAGGGGAGAATAGGGTTGTATGGCAGCTGGGACCTTTGAGATAACCCCTGGAGGTGAAATCTGTTCCTCTCCAGCCTTGGAATCCCTTGACTTCCAAGGCCGGTAAACTTGACCATTTACCTCCTGAGGTACTACAGAAACACTGTCCACCCCCTGATGTGGGGAAACTGGGGTTGTAGATAATTCCCAGTACCAATAACAGGCCAGACAATGTGTGACTTATACCCGGGAAATAGTAGCATCAGGTTTACTAATACACAATCCTAATAAAGCAGCTTGGTGACCAATCACCCCGTTCCAATTTCAGATCACAAAAATCCAAATATTTGGACAACAGCTGTTTAAACTGGTCATTTCGATCTATATAAATGGCCTTCCATTGGAAAATTAGGGAACACTAATTGCAAGATCGGACGGTCATTAGAAGGCCAATTGGCCCATCACTGGGCCAAAAAAGATTAAAACAACACCTACATGTCTGGCGTAGGAGGATCAATAGCAGCAGAAGTTAATTACTGCCCCTTGAGATGGACTTTTGAAAGGAAATCAGGGTTTTTACTCCTTTTATAGTTTAAAAATTATAATCTGGGGAAGAGATGTTTTTTCCGGCAATTAGCGTTAAAAAATAGACTTATTTTTAAGCAGAAATTGTACCACCAAGCAATAAAAAAGACAATGGTCCTCTTATACTTCAAAGCATTTTGCACACTTTTTGTGCACAGTATAAAGTTACACACCACGGGCATACGTTTTTAATCCTCAAGGAAGGTGGTAGTGGACAGGAGAAACAGGAATATTAAGGAACCTCCTCAAAAAACAAAAGAAAGGGGCCACAGGTAACCCTAAAGAACTTCAAATCTAGCTCTTTATACTATTAACTTTGATTTTTGGCAAGATCCACTGGCTCCCAGAACAAGGTTTTTATCCCCGGAAAGTCCAGTGTCCACTGCGAGCAGCTCCACATCTTTAGCTAATCGCCAGATGATGTGGGAAGACCCAGAAAGTGGTGAATGGAAAAGGACCTATTGCTTTGAGGAGGGTTTGCTTGCTTCTCTACAGGTGGAAAAAGGTCAGATGGGTAAACGAAACCATATTCCCTTGTCCATCGCAGAGACGGGCAGACCCCGGAAACAAAAGACGACAAAAACATCGGGTTCTGTTGCCTATTGTCTCCCCATTGAAAAAAGGTGGCAGTTAATGCGTTTGACTCATGGACATCAAAGATTGTTGGACTTCAAAACCCTCAGGAATCATTGGATTCTCTGAGACATGATAAGATTGTTGTAGGACTTGAAAAACCATCAGGAATTGGATTTTCTAAGACATAGGACTTGAAAACCCTCAGGAATCATTGGATTCTCTGAGACAAAGGACTTGAAAATCCTCAGGAATCATTGGATTCTCTCAGACATAGGACTTGAAAACTCTCAGAAATCATTGGATTCTCTGAGAAATGATAAGATTGTTACAGGACTTCAAAATCTGCTGGAATCATTGGATTCCTAACACATAAAAAGACTTTTGCAGGACTTCAAAAACTCAGGGGATCATTGGATTCCCTGACATGTGAAGCAATGGACAATAGATTGGTTTTGGACTATCTCTTGGCTGCTGAAGAAGACTTTGACTGCTGGAAATTCTAGGTGAGTTCTGTGTTCTGTGTGATTTGTTTTCCTGTTTTGTTAATTTTAAGAGCTCTGTTAAATTTAAGAACAATATTCACATTTGGGAAGAATTTAAATGAACTTCCAATTTGGAAAAATTAGATTAGGAATTTTAAGATGATTCTAAATTTGGGAAATAAACTTTTACTGTTGCCTGTGCAGGCTAAATTGAATTATCTTTAAGTACAAGATCTTAAAAGAACAATAACTTGTTAAAAAATTTCTGTTAACTTCCCTGGGGGTCAGGTCCTCTAATTGGGTAGAGTATGTAGCAAAGAGCATCGACTTTTCTGAAAACTTAAGCTCTAGATTGGAACTTAGGAGGAGTCCATTGGAATAATTGGCCAAGGGGCCAGAGGGAGAAAAAAACGCTCTGCTTCATTATTTGAAATAGGATGGGAAAGGCAGTTTTATATTATTGGAATTTACAGCTGTATTTTGGTTCAGGGGTTTGTTACCTATATTGTAACATTGTAAGATATGCTTTAAATTGTAAGATATGCTGGACATGGGGGTTTTATGGAATCTTCCCCACCCATCCCCCCATTGATTTTTTGTATTTTAAAGGTTGGGTGGTGTAGGGATCTCTTATCTTCAAATGTAAAGGCTTAAACTCCACCCCCACTGCTGTTACTTCAACTATTGGAGCATCTAGTTAGTCTGGAGTGCAGTTTAGTTTGACTTCTCTCCCCCCTTCCCCCATCCCCCGGTTGCCCCCACATTCCACAACCCCTGCACCCCACCCTGGCTCTTTGTAGGTGGAGAGGGGGGGACAGGCAGCCACATGGAATGCTCTCCTCCCCCCTCCCTCTAAAGTTTTCCCAGACTTTTTCTTTTTTATCAAATTTACTTCTTGGTTCATGGCTAAAAACAGAAACAGTTTATATAAATATAAGGTTTAAATAAAACCACTTTAGGATTTTTTTGGGTAAAATTTCTTAAGTTTGTATTAATGTTTACTGCTTTTTCCCCTCCCAACTTGTTTCTATAATCAAACAATAGTCAATAAGAAATTTTAATGCTATTCAAATTATGTCATAATCGCCTGTTTCCAGTCTGATTATCTGTAATCATTATATCCTAAATACTTGAGCAAATAAGTATTTGCTCTGGTCATCTACTGGTTACTAGATATTGGGTCTGAATATTCAGGTTTTTTAAGGTTTGTAACTCATGAGAGGCCACACCTCATAGCAGTCCTTGTGGACCAGTCTTTCTATCTCGGACTGTGGTAACTTGCCTTTTTTAGATAGGGTTTTTGTTCCTAGATTTGGTCAAATTACAGTTATATTGACTTGCTCCTGGGACCTAGATCAAGCTGTGATTATCAGGCTGCCACACTACATCCCTCTCCCTCCCTGGACGGAGCATGTTCCCCCATCTTCAGCAGGAAGCAGCTTTTGAGAACCATCGGCCCTGCTCCTAATTTAATTTGCACTGATATGGGGGAGTGGGAAAGTGATTGAATTGTTAGAATTTTATTTGTAGTATTGTGTAGATTGAAAAGACTCTGCAGATAAATAATACTAAGTCCAGCTGTATTGCTGGGCAAGAAGGTACCAGCACTCACCTATGAGTGCAGATGCAGTGGGGATGAAAACCTGTATTCAGGTAATCCACAGAAAGTGGCATCTTTGATTTAGTTCTCACTTAACCGGGAAAATTGAAAAGTTGAAGGCCGACATGACCCCAATCCAGGCTAGAGGTGATTGCTTTGACATCTGCCCCCAAAAAATTCATAGAAGAACTCTTTAAAAATCAAGTAAGAGATACTAAGGGGGGGGGAACTCCAAGAAAAACAAGATTAGGAAAAAAAAAGTCAATCAACTAGAAAAGGAGATCCAGTTTTTTTTTTTTTAATTATAGCTTTTTATTGACAAAACATATTCATGGGTAAAGTTTCAACATTGACCCTTGCAAATACTTCTGTTCCAACATTCCTCCTGCTTCCCTTCACACCTTCCCCCCACCCCCCATGGCAGGCAGTCCCATCTAATTAAAAACATGTTAAAAGTATAAGTAAGTACAATATTATACATATTTATAACAGTTCTCCTTACAATAAAAAATGGATTTGGAAAAAATAAATCCGGGAAGGAAAAAATGCAAACCAAACAACAACAGAATAAGTGAAAATGCTAAGTTGTGGTACACTTACTTCCCAGTGTTCCTTTCTCCGGGTGAACTATTCTGGTTTGAATTAATTTAACCTTTGGGTTGGATCGTGTCTTTGCCCAAAAATTAAGCCACTTTTCAAATTGATCCTCAGATAGTATTGTTGTTGAAGTGTATAATGGAAATTCAGAGTCTCAAGGATGAAAATAATCCTTGAAAACTAGAATTGGGCAAGGGGAAGCCAATAAAGTTATGAGACCAAGAAAAAATAAAATATAAAGGATGAAAAAAATGGGAGGAAAGAATATAGGAGGGATCCTTGTCAGAGCAAGGGGGTAAGTAATAGCACGATAAAGTAGAAGCTTATTTCTATTGATTATTGAATATTCTAAAGCAGATCATTAGATAGGAAATAAGAGACACGTGTAAACATAATAACAATGGTCAGGAGTAGAATTTATTTAGGGAAAAAAAAACAGGGCTAGTAATCATTGATCTCAAAGTTAAAGCTAAAATAGATTTAATTTTTTAAAAATAGGAAAGTTACACTATGCCAGCCATATTAATCAATATCATTTTAGACTTACATAGATGTATATGAATATACATATGTATATATATTTTTATTATAAGATATCTAAATATATTCTGTACAGATCTTTTCCATCATTTAATGTTTTCTTGGGGAAAATGGAAAATATAAAAAGGATAAATCAAAACCTAAAAAAGGCAAGATGGAAGCTCTGAACATAATGTAATGTTTATTATAAGACTTTCTTGAAATAGAAATTTATTTTTCCATATTTTGAATCCTCTCATGTTCTGTTGTGTACAAGTCAATATTTTCTTTTCTTTTTCTGTTATTTTGCCCTATTTTGAAATAAATAAATGTTTGAAATCTGTTTTCAAATTAGGAGTCATACCTTCTTATTGGTGCACTTTACCACTGCATGGGAGAACCAATCCTTAACCAAATTAAAAACAGAGACTCTCAAGGTAAAAAACAAAAAAAGGATTTATTACGATCTCAAGAGAAAGGGCAACTCCCAACAAACAAGGGTGTTCAGTGAGGAATGAAAATGCAAACTTTAAAACACAAAAATTATTAGACTCTAATCAGAAGCCACCCCTCCCTTTTCTCCCATTGTCTGGGGAGTCTATCCCAGAAACAAAATACTAGTAAACAACAAATTATTTATCCACTAAGTACTTAAATGCTAATTAAGGGGGCATAAGTGTCAAATGTTTATCTAAGAAGATCAAACACCTGCAACTTTTAACTATAGCTCAACTTATTCCCAAAGTTTCAAGTCAAATTAGGGCCCAGGAGGCCCATTCTTATAGAGGTCCCATGAAACAGCAAATTATGGCATAATTGAATTGGTTAACAGTTTCTATTGCCTTCTTGATCAGTCCAAATGGAAAAAAAAATGCAAATTATAATTATAACAATATAAAGTAATAAAACTGATCCCTACTTCATACAAGATAAATAGTCACTTTTAACCCAGTTTTACTCAATAACTGTCCCAGTGGGTTTTAAAAATTTAATTTAAAACTATAAGCCCAAGAAATTTTACCTCCAATAACTCCCTTAACCGGAAATTTCAGATAAATCCCTAAACAGATATTTATATAACCCCTCATACTGATAACGTGAAATTTATCTCAGTAAGTTCCACAACTTAGAAGAATTAGCTTTCATATCTAAAAGCAGATGTTTCATAAGTGAACATTATACATAACAAAATTTGCTTTTAAAATACCCAATATGAACAAATATCCCAAATTGCATAATTGCCCATAACAGAAACATTTTCAAAGTACAAAGGAATAAAACATTTTCAAGAAGCCCTTTAAATGATTAAACAATATCAGGATACAATCAATACAATCAAGTAAAAATTTATATAGAATATCCCTAATACCACATGAGAGAATCTGAAAGATTCTTTAAAAATTTGTTATGGTCCAGAACTCTGCTTTAAACAAAGGTTCTTACAAAATTGGTAACTCAGTGGAATTGATAAGGTAATGGTTATCTAGTTTAGCATGGTGATTAATAGTTCTCTAGTTCAGTATGATTGATTTAATCTTACAACAAATAATGGTTCCTAGTGAGGTAATGATTGGTTTATACTCAGTATACTGTAAATGATCTAATTATAATAGAGCATATAAGCTGGGACAATCTCTGCCAGAGCAGACTTGAGAAGACAGAGGACTGGAGTCGGGAGCTCAAGCTCTTGGAGTCAAGGAGACAGATTCACTCCATCTCACACAGACTTGGTGGTTCTCCTCCTTCACTGCTCCACTGAAACCAAGACTCTGGAAGGTTTCCAATGGCTTCCCAAACCCCAGGCAAAGAAAATCTTTGAAGGGTTAATAAAAGGATTTGGACTTTGCTGGTTAATTAACTTGGTAATTACTCTACTGAAACAAAAGGCTGGTCCCAAGAACTCCAGAAAACTAACCAGAACACTACAAAAGATATCAATTAAACTTTTAGAAATAGCCCTACCAAATTATGGATCACATTTATGACCATTTCCTTAACGAAAGAAACCATTATATATCAAAAGAAACAAATATTCAGTCAATTAACTTAAAAGTGGGCCTATCTATTAAATCACAGTTTGCTCCTTTTCCAAAGAACCAGACGTTGCAACGTTCAAAAAATCAAACCGGAACACACTTTAGCGGGAGTAGGGGAAGAGAGTATTTCCATGTGGCCACCCTTCTATATCAGGGAAGGGGGGAAGGGAGAGGAGGAGAGTTTAATCTTCACCTTTGAAGACAAAGATCCTGTTTCTCCCTAACCCACCCAACCTTTTTCCCACATGCAAATTTTCCTTTTATTGTCTCCTAAATTTCCTTCAAAACTATTAAGATTCATAATACAATTAAAGGTAAATGACTCCATAAAACACATGTCCAACCAGAGCTAGATTTAAAAGCATAAGTTATGCCATTTTCTTAAGATCTTACACTCAAAATAACCAAATCTAGCCTGCATAGGCAACAGGGAAATTATTTCCCACAATTTTTAAAAACTGCCCAAAGAATCTGGAACAAATCAGCATGCCAAAGTCAATAGTAAGATTATTTCCACAATTTCAAGAATCTCCTAAAATTCCTAATCAAATTTTCTCCTGCCTGAGATGAAATCAGATAAGGTTTTTTGCCCTTTTACTCTACGGGCTTGAAAAGCCTGCTCCAAGGATTAAGGAGGGAAACCTTCTGCCAGTTTTTAAAATGAACAGATTAAGGAATTTAGAAATCCTAACAATTTCTATACTAAGAACAATTTGCAACATTGAAATAACCAATTCTTAATCATTATTCTTAATCAATCTGGAGATAAGCAATTTCCTATGGAGGAAAGGGAGAAAAAGTTCTAGTATCTTTTGGTCAAACTAGAGTGAATGAGATTCATACAGAAGGTAAAATCTCTTTTGTTCTCTTTAAGTTATCTGGGTGATAAAGGACAATGGGATGCCTAGATTAGACACTTAACTTCCCTTTCCATTCCTACAACCCTTCCCATTTTATCCCAATCCATCTTCTTCCATTTAACTGAACAAAAATCTATTAATTTAATTCTCTTTTTTTAGAAGCCAAATATTGAGCTGGGGTTGGGAAGGGGTGGTGGTGTACAAACATAAAGGTGCTACAATTTCTCCCTTCAAAAAATCTCCAAGCTTCTGGATCCCAGCTATTAAAAAGTCCATTACCATTGTTCTTTACTCTCCCCTCCAAATACCATCCATGACCTGAATCTTACACGAACTTTGGCACACCTAATCCTTCCTCTCATCCTCAGTTGATGATCCATACTAATTATGTTATGCCAAAGTTCCCCTTTAATTATTTGTTGAAGTTTCTCTAATGGTCCCATTTAATTTATTCTTCCTTGGGTTTTTTCCCTTTTAATGTTTGAGATAAAAGGTTTTATAGACATTTCCTTCTTAATGTTTCCAAGAAAGGGTTTTACCATTTTAGATGTCATTAGAATATCAGTGACCTCCCTCCTTTAGATTATCCCCACCTAGGTACCCCTCCATTATGTCACTGTTCTTGTTTTCTATAAAAGCCTGTCCCAAGATTCCGGGGCTAAGACTCTTTTGAGATGATAGTCTCATCTAGCCCTGGGATCAACATGGATCCATTGGTCCCAGTATTTCTCTCCATTTTAATAAACTATTAATTGGTCTCTGTCTTGCTCAGTTTTCTTCAACATTACATTTTGGAATCCCCAGGTGAGATCTTAAAAATGGCAGGATTGAATAAAGAGACTTTCAAGGTCTTGCCATGGGCAAAATTGGCCCAAATCTGAATTCTTGGCCTGGGGGCTGGGCCCCGGTTTTTCCCAGGCGTACAGGAAGAGGCAGTTTCCAGCCACAACAGCCTGATGGTAGACCCCAAATTTGGAACAGGAGAATAAGTCTGTTTTGGGTACCTATTGGGGTACCAACCTAGTTATTTTAAGGTTGTTTTGTTTGGTTTTGGTTTGATATGTTATCTGGATTTTAAATTATAGATTCTGGGTGTAGGGTCTTCTGATCGCAGGGGACCCTACCTGGGTGTCTTTAAAGACACATTGTGTGTTCTAATGGATTTTTTGTCTGTTTTGGGAAATTTTTGTTATTTGTTTGTCTGTTTTGTTAACTTAAGGCTCTTTAAATTTAAGAACAATGATCCAAATTTGGGAACTGGTTATTTCAATACTGAACTCCACCTGGTGAAAACATTTAGTAAGATTTAAAGATGGTTCTAAATTTAGGAAATAATTGGTTATATAAATATAAAGATCTTAAAAGGAACAATAATAGCTTGAAAAAATTCTTTTAACCCTGAAAGGGTCATACCTCTAATTTTACTTAAAGTAAACAAGGGTTCGCTTTTCTGAAACTTCAACCCTGGCCAAGCTAGGCCCATTGGGAAAGGCCACCGTGGGGCCAGAAGGAGAAAAAGAAACTATGATGTTTTATTATTTGGAAATGAGATAGAAATGGATTATTATTTCCAGCTCTGGAACATTAGGTTTATAAGGTTCCCCACCCACCACCCAATTTTTTCCTTTAAATGTTCAGTGGAAGTAGACATCTTTTGTATAGATATAAACTGGCCCCCCACACTGCCTACTTCAAGCTATGGGGTACCTAGTTAGCCTGGGTGGAAGTTTGGGTTGGCTTCCCTCCCACCTTGTCTTTTTGAAAGGGGTGGGGGGGGTAGTCACATGGAATCCCTTCCTCCCTCTAAACTGTTCCAGACTTGTTTTTTGTTTTTTTTTTTTAATCAAGTTGAGCCACCTGGTTTTTAAACAGCAAAGGATAAGGTTATAGTAAAAATATCTATTTTAGGTTTGTTACTGAGGTAAAAATTTCTTGGGTTTGTAGTTAATATTCACTGAATTTTTTTTCCTCCTGTATCTGATTTCCCTTCAGGCAAATGGTCAATAAAAATTGTTAATTCGATTTATTCATCCTTGCTGTTTCCAATCTGGTTATGTGAAATACTATATCCTAAATCCGAGCAAATAAGTATTTAGTCTCAGTATCTATTGAACTAGATATTGTGTCTTGGATATTCAAGTTTTTTAAGGTTTTATAACAAGGGAGGCCACATCTTGTTTGAGTCCTTGTGGACCAGACTTTCTCAAGACTTCTAACTTTTTGTTAATTTTTGTTTTATTTCTAGATTTGATCAAATTGAATATTGACTTTGCTTCTGGACCTATATCAAGCTTTGATTGTCAGCACCCACACTCCACCTATCCCCTCCTGGACTGAAACATCATCCCTTTCAGCAGGAAAGGAAGGAATTGACAGCCCTTAACCCACTTTTCCTGATGTAATTTGGACTGATGGGGAAGTGGAAAAGTGGTTGACTTGTTAGAATTTAACTGTAATTCATTATTTTAGACTTGGGATGGAAATTGTTAAACTTGTGTAACTATTGCTGTTATTTAACAATATTAGTCATTATGTATATATATTATATATATATATATGTTATATTGGAATGGTCATTTGTTTCCTTTCCAAAAGAAAAAAAGGGAGGAAAAAAATAGGAAATTGGGAAACTGGTATCTTATTTCAGATTTAATTGGAATCCTTTACTCCTTCAAATTTTAGACTTTGATTTTCTGATTGTGCTTTAATCTTGAAAATCCCTTATTCTATTGGATTTACCAATAAACTCAATTTTGGGATTATTTTTTAGAAACAAGGAAATGGGATACCTGTCTTGGAAGTAAGGGGTTCTCTGATCTTTTCACCCTCCCTGTTACCCAGGTCCCAATTAGTATTTCAGCATACAAAAGGACCTTGAATTAATTTTGAAGGCCTCTAAAAGGTTTGGGGGGTTCTCTAACTGTGCATAATCTGCTCCAGAAATCTGATGCTTTCCCTTAGCCCCTCTGGGCGGGACAGATAAATTTCCAAGCCTCCCCCCTTCTCCCCTGGACAGGTTGCCCTGAATGGGGCAGCACAACTGCCTTGACCCCTGCTGCTCTGAAAGCAGAGGCCGATCATGCCTTGGCCACAGCTGTCCGCCTTAACCTGGCTGAGGATCTGGTTGGGTTGTAAGGAAATAATTGAAATAAAGAACTTTTGTTTTGTTCTCTAAAACTTATCAGGGAGAGACCCCCAAAAGTCCTTCATTGGTTTAGCTTTATTTTGATTTTATTTTTTTCTATTCACTTCCACAGGTTGTTCAAAATTATGGTGCAAGACCTTCTAGGGGAAGGCAATTCAAAGATTTGAATAGTTCCAAAGAAAAATAGGGCAATGTTTCCAAAGTTCATTTAAGTGTTGTGACCCAGTTTCTCTAATGGTCCCCTATTTAGTTATTCTTCCTTAAGTTTATAATCTTTCCCTCTTTAATGTTTTGAGGGTAAAGGTTTTATAGACTTTTCCTTCTTAATTTTGGCAAGATAAAAGGGTTTATCCATTTTTAGATGTCATTTAGAATATCAGTGATCTCCCTCCTTTGAGTTTCCCCCACCTAAAGGACCTCCATTATGTCCATTGTTCTTTTATTCTAAAAAAGCTTGCTGTCCCAAGATTGGGAGCTACACTCTTTGGATGATAGTCTCATCTAGCCCTGGCATCCCATGGACCATTGGTCCCCAGTATTTCTCTCCATTTAATATACTATTGAATTGGTCTCTAATCTCTGTCTTCCCTCAGTTTCTTTGGCATTACAATTAGAGCTATAATATAATTTGGTGCTGGAAAATCAGCCACCAAAAGGGTGGCTCAATATAACACTGCCCATGTCATTCTATTTATTTGAGCTCAATTTAAATGGTTTCATAAAGTATTAATTATTAAAACAAAGTAAGGAATAAAAGTCTATCTTTTAGGCTTAGTATATTAAAAAACAAAAACAAAAATTTTAAAGTTCTTTTTAAATGGTAGGTAATTTCTAATTCCTAAACAGAATGGAGAAAAGAAAAGGAATTAAAGATTATAATTAGGAATTTAAAAAATGGAGATAATTTCCAAATAGAGGAGAAGAGGAAAAATTTAAATGTTAAACAAATGAATGTATAAATAAAGGAATAAATGAACTCTCACATACTGAGAGGTTGAAAAAAGGATCTTAAAGGAATAATACATAAAAAATACACAAAGCTAGATCTAAAACATTTTGCTGACAAAGTACTGAGAAAAGTGCCAGTCTTACACAGAGTAGAACATTAAAAAAAGAAGTAAGTTTCATTTGAAAAAAAAATAAAAGAAACAATAATAGAAAAAGCTACAACTGAACTAATCAGTGCATAATAACAATTAAAGGAGAAAAACATGAGATACTGAAGAAGGAAATATCAAAGTTTATATTTGAACTGATTATGGGATAGGAGGCAGGAGGAAATTTGGGAAGAGATGATTTGGGGGTTTTTCCTTGTCATGTTTCCAATCAGTACATCAGAAAAGGTGATATCTTGAGGACCGATTGAGGGAGGTTACTGCTGTGACCCAAGGTGTATCCAAGTACTAAGAGGGAGGGAAGGGTTTTCATCTCAAGGATGGAAACACTTGAAGTGTGGGAAGAGAAGAAAGGTGAGAAAATCAGCCCTGAAGCAGAGTGTGGGTCTTTCAAAAGACAGGGAGTTTTCACCTTTTTGAGGGTGGAATTAAAGAGGGCTAGCAGGGGAAGGGATACAAGAAGGCTCACACAGCTCAATGCCAGTATCTTTTGCTCTCAGAGGTCAAGGGAAGGAGCTAGCATTCTCCTTACCTGAAAAGGAAGGAATCAGAGACTCAGGAAAATATATGCAAGAGTTTAATTGCTAATCTCCAGCCAAGTCTGCCTGAACTAGCTCACTGACTGGGTGACTGAGAGTGCAGAGAGGGTCTTCTCCAGGACAATGAGGGAGCCACTAGAACCTTTGCCTTTACAGAGAGCAGGGGGTCGTTCATTAGATGGGCGACAATATATATGTCTTATATATTCATATATAGAAATATTCAAAATTCATTTGCTCTTTTTCAAAGGACAAAAACATAATTTTCAAGAGGCTCTTAAATGACCCTAATCCCAATCAATTAAAACTATCCTATATATTATATATTCAACTATAATAACTATATATTAAAAATATCCTATACAGAATGTCTTAATATCACATAAAAGAATCCATGAGGTTCTTAAAAATATTCAACTTTCAGAAATAACATAACCTTATGTAGAGGTAATTGATTTATTTCATTAAGTTCACAAATGAGCTTTCATATTTAACAGAAACATTTTCAAAAGTACAAGGAAAACTAAATGATGGAAACCTTTCGGATGAATTCAAATTTTTTAGAACACCCTTTCCACAGAAAAAAATCTCAATTTTAAAAATATCCTTTAAATCTTTAAAACAACCTTACCAAATTATAGATCAATTAACTTAAAATTGGGCTTTTGCCAAAGCCAAGCCTCTGGAAAGGGCTTGAGCCACACTTGGTTTTGGAGGAATTCCATTGGGCACTCTTCCCCCACTCTACCTCCAAAGACAGGGGAGGAGGGGGCTCTTCCCCCCACCCAGGATAATTAGCTCTGTGAGTAGCAGAGGCAGTGGGGCCAGTGTGGGCAAAAGTCCCTACCCCACCCAACCTTTAAAAGTGAAAGTAATAAGGTGGAGGTGGGTTCCTGAGGCTTTTCCTAAGCTTCAACTTAGAAAAAGTCCAAAGATCCCTATTAGACACCTGACCCCTTTCAAAAGTAAGTTAACAGAACTTCAACTCCAACAAATTCTTAGGATCTTTACTTTCAAAATAACCAAATCTGGCCTGCAAAGGAAAAATAAATTTATTTCTCACAATTTAAAACTGCTCAAAAGAATACTCAGAACAGATCTGGCATGTAAAGGCAGCAGTAAAATTAATTTCCACAATTTAAAAAAATCAGATGTTTTCTCCAGTCTGAGTGCAAAGCAATTAGCATAAACTCCATTTGTTTTTCAAAGGTTTTATCTAATGTAGCTCCATTCTCTTTCAAAGAGTTGGCATGCTCTGTGAATTGTGCCTCTCTTCTTCTCAAGGTGTCCAGTGCAGTTTGAAATTTCTCTTCTTTTGTCTGTAACTTTGCTCCCTTATCTCCAAGGGCTTTTTCTTCCCTTGTCAATAGCTTCTCCAAAGGGATGGACTTGGTGGGCCCAATGCTCCAGGGCTTTGATAAAGGCATGGGGGCCTCTGGTCTTCCCCACAGAAGAACAATCTCTTTTCTCCAATTTGGAATTAAAAGGTCCCATGGGGCAACCTCTTTCTGAGGTTGGACATCTTGTCAATTTTCCAAAGTCTGCAGGTTTCCCCAGCCAGTGGCCCTTTGTCCCAATTTGTTTCCTCTCTTACCAAGCTGGGGTGTCAGTGCCTCCCTCACTGCCCTGGAGGAGGGCCCCTCTGGTACTTCCAATCACCAATAGTGAGGTTCTTCCAGGCAAAGATTCAAGGCAAATAAACACCTGGAGGTTAAATTAAAACTTGAGGGTCTTGTCTAAGCCTCCTGATTCCTTTCCTTTTTCAGGTAGGAAGGTGTTAAGGTCCTCCCGAAGGTTCTGAGGAGGAAAAGGTCCTGGCACTGGGCTTGTGAAGGCCTTCTTTCCATCCCTGTTAGCCCCTCCAGCCCCCCTCAAAACGGTGAAAACTCCTGTTCTTTTTGATAAGACTTCTGCAGTCTGTTTGGGGCTTAGTTTTTTCTCTTCCCCACACATTAATTTACCATCTCTTGGGAAAACTCCTTCCCTCCCCTCTTAGTCTTGCAAAGATCCCCTGGGCTCCTTGGCAGTAACCCCCTCCTTTAACCCCACCCAAGGTTCCGCCTTTGGAAACAGGGGTAAGGAAAGATCCCTTCCCCCAAACAAAGTTTTCTTTAGCTGCTTCTCACCTTAATGTCCCCATGAAAAAAACCTGGATGTCCCTTCCCCTTGGTTTCCCTTTTTTTCCATTTATGGTTCAATCCGGATAAGAATGCTTTATTTTTAAAAGATTTTTAAAAGACCTTTTCTCATTCTTTTTTTTTAGATATTCCCTCAGAAAGATGATTGGCTTCTTGCCTTTTGGGTCCTAATTTTGGTTAGAAAAATGAGTTGCTGTTGTTTTTTAATTTTATCCTTTAAGGTCCTTTTATTTGCTCTCCAAAAATTAACCATGTTTCCAAATTTTGAACTCTTTCCCTTAATTTTGCCCTCTTTTTTAAAAATATATTATGGACCCCAACACAATCTTTCATCCTTATGCACTTTGAAAATGACATTTTTTAACCACTCAAAACATTCCAATTAGTTTATTTAATTTAAATTTAAATGAACTTTAACCTGGAATACATGGTGACTTATAAATCAAATCTAGATTTTATTCCATAATGGAATAAGCTCCGGAAGAGGCACAAAAGTTCTACAGGAAGAGTATAAAAACAGAATGACAAAATGAAAGTCTATTTAAATAACGACTTGCTTCAATTTTACCTAAATTGAGGACTAATTTCTTGTAATCCTTTAAAAACATTTTGAGTACATAACCTTATAGTTTCTTATTTAATAGAAGATCTTTGAGTTTACTACGATCCTCAAGTAGATCTCTCTCTGAGAGCAATAGATTTTCCATAACCATCTCTTTAGGCCTACAACCAGAGAAATTTTCTCCTTTCTTTTTATTTGTTTGCTTCCTTACCTGCTTGGTGATTTATTTATTCCTGTACTCATTTAGCATCTAAATTTTGTTCTTCCTCTTTAGTACTAGGAACTTTTTCTTTTCCCTGTTTCTTTCCTCTGGCCTTTTCTGCTACTCTTCTACTAGCCTCCCTTACTAGCCTCCCTTTCCAAATTTGGTGCTGGAAAATCAGCCACCACAGGGAAAAAAATGACCTGTCCTTTTTATGGTAAGAAAGTAGACAGTATTTTCTAGGTTTAAATAATCACTTTATTGAACATTTCAATAGGAATTCAAAGAAATGGAGTGTCACTTGCATAATTCATTCAGTTTTCATAAAAAGTCATCCTTAATAATTTGCTCTTGTGACAGCCCTCTACTATGGACTCTTAAGGGCTAGTAAGGTGAACCAAGGGTACTCTCCATCATTGTGGAAAACACAGAAGTAAAGGGCAAAGGGCCTTCAAAAGCTATTCCCAAGAGACTGTGGATCAGGGTCCATCTAGCATCATAAAAATGCACCATATTCATTTCATAATCCAGAAAAATGCCTACTTTGTCCAAGAGGTGAGCTGCTTGAAGCCTTTCCAATGAAAACCCATGGGGGCCTTACATCCTCAGATGGGGAGGAAATAATTCCCTTTTCAAATTGAATCTTTCAGATGCCCAGTTCCCTCTGTCATTCTCCCACCTCCACTTCCCAATAGTGTTTGCCAAAGGTGAATTTCCTGGGCTCCCAGAACCCAAAGGCCAGACTTAAATCTCTCTTTTATTGTCAGGCGGGTCTTGGACAGATGCTGCCATACTGGATCCTCTTTAAATTCAACCGGGATGAGATGAGGTGGGCTGATTCAGGATCAAAGTTATTGTCCCTTGGAAACTCCTGACATTTCTCTCATGCCTGTGACAGGGAATAGGCCAAGCCCAGGAAAGGGGAAGGAAGTGCCCTTGTCTTTGGAATACAAGTTCTTCCTTCTTTTTCAAAGTTCTGGCAACCTGTATCATTTCAAAAGGGGCATCATGTCCAAATTCTCCTCTATTGGAATACCATTTGTTCATTCGGGTTTGTTGGGTTAGTTTGTTTCCTTCTCCTCCAGGTTGCCACATTGTCTCTGGTTGCTGCCCCAGACTTTCCAAAGACAAGTATTCTTCATCCCATAACAATTGGTGGTTTTGCCATATTCGAAATAGCTGATTGTTTTCAAAGTGTGGGTTGCTCTCTGAATTTGCCTGTTCTTTCTCAAGGTGTCCAGTCAGTTTAAAATTTCTCTTCTTTTCTTCCTGTAAGATCGTCCATATCTGGTGGGTTCTTCTTTTACTTTCAACGGCTGTCTCCAAGGGAAGGCTTGGTGGCCTTTGCTCTGGGGCTGAATAAGCGGGAAGCCAGAGGGCCTCCTGGTCCCTAAAGAAAAGAACATCTCTTTTTCTTCATGTTGATCCAAGGTGCCTCAGGCCACCTCTTTTCTGCAGCAGGTGAGGGTTGGGCATCTTCTCCTGGTGCCAGAGGTCTGCAGGTTCCTGCTCAACAACCCTTGTGGCTTTTGGTGGTTCCCCCTCTGCCAGGCCCTGATGTTTCGTTCCTTCCCTGCCCCTGGACAAAGGGCCTCTCTGCACTTTATCACCCAGTCAATTGGGGTGGTTCCTGCAGATGGAAGCAAGTCAGACCTGTCTGGAAGTTAGCAATTAAAACAATTGCATGTGTTCCTCAGAATCTGATTCCTTTTCTTTTCCAGGTGGGAGTGCCTAACCTCCTGCCTTTGAGCTCTGAAACCAAAAGATCTGGGCACGGCTGTGAGGCCTTCTTATATCCCTTCCTTGGCCCCACCCTCAACTACACCCTCAACAAGGTGAAAACTCTTTCCTTTTTTGATAACACTCCCTTACTCTGCTTCAGGGCTGAGTTTACCTTTCTTCCTCTTTCCCACACTTCCATTGTTTATATCTCTTGAGAAGAAAACTCCTTCCTCCTTGAGTACTTGGAAAGATCTCCTCCTTGTGTCCCTTAGCAGTAACGACAAGCCTCAAAAACATCACCCCGTGTGCTGAGATAAAACATGGTTGGAAGGAATCCTTACCAAACAAAGTCTTTTTCAGGAAACTGCTTCCCCACCTTGGCCCCCCATGGAAAACAATTATCCACCCTTCTATCCCTTCCCTTGGTTTCCCCTTTTGTCTCATTTCCAATTATGGTTCAATCACTTTGGATCCAAAGATGTCTTTATATTTTAAAAAAAAATTTTTAAGGTCCTTATTTATGATTCCTTTCTTTTTAGATATTCAACTTAGAGAGAAAATTGGCTTCTTTCTTTCGGTTCTGCTACAAAAGATTTGAGAACTGATTTCTTGTTGTTGTTGTTTTTTTGATTGTTTGCCCCTTTAAGGTTCTTTTATTCACTGCTGAATAGATGAGAACTCCCACTTCTGAAAGTGCTTCCATTCTCTCCATTGGCATTTGGCATTCCATGTGGCTGCTCTTCCCCCCATCCTACCTCCAAAGGGAAAGGGGAGGGAACTTTAACCCCTCCCAGGATAACTAGGTTGCCCCTGTGGCTGGTAACCAGACAGCAGTGGGGACCAGGTTAAGACAAAAGATCCCTACCCCACACAACCTTTAAAGTACAGAGTATTGGTTGGGGGTGGGTTCCTGAAGGACTTTTCCTGGGTTTCAACTTAGAAAATCAGATCCTAATTGGAGACACATGACCCCTTTTAAGTAAGTTAACAGAACTTCACAACAAATTATTAAGATCTTACTTCCAGAGATAACCAAATCTAACCTGCAAAGGCAACAGTAAAATTATTTCTCAAATTTTAAAAAACTGCCCAAAAGAATACTCAGAACAGATCTAAGGTAAAGGCAACAGTAAAATTATTTTCCACAATTTTAAAAATCCCATTTTAATCAGATGTTTTTCTCTAAGCTTGAGTAAAAAATTTTCAAAACTCCATTTTTTCTCCAGAGGTCTTATCTAAGGTTAAACTAATCAAGTGCCAGTTTTTTTTTTAAGTTTAAAATTGCCAATAAATTTTAACCAATTCCCAAATTTCTTCATTTAGCAGGGCTCTGAACCAAACAAAATCACAAACAGGTGACAGACAAACAATACACAAAACACATGGAAATTTTGTCCCCTTTTAATGTCTAAAGGGTTCCCCAATTTGTCCCTATTTAGTTAACTCCTGCCTCGTTTATAATCTTTCCCTCTTAATGTTTGATGAGATAAAGGTTTCTTTTCTTAGGCTATAATCATTCCCTTAATTTTTGACAAGAGAAAAGGGTGTATTTTAGATATCATTAGGAATACATCAGTCCCTCTCTGGTACCTCCCTCCATTGTGTATTTTCTTGTTTTCTTAAAAATCTTTGCTGTTCTGATACTTGGGGCTTGGATTTTTTTGAAACTATAGTTTCGTTCAGTCCAGGGACCAAGTATGGATCCAATTTGGTTTATTAATCCTCTTTTGAACTATTAAACTGACCTCTAACCTCTTTCTTTTTCCATTTGTCTGAGATTACATGTTGGAGCTCCCCAAAGAGATTCTTGGAACTGACAATGGGACTAGGGGTTAGAGACATTTCAAGTTTCCATTTTGGGCCTGGAATAAGTTGGGGATCAGCTCAAAGGCTGGGGCCACATTGGTCAATGGATACTTTTGATTTGGCCAGGGAAGAGTTAGACACAATCTTAGCTCATGGATTCTCAGAATAATAGAATGCTGACAGAATGATGGGCATTGAAATCTGAGAAGGTCATTATTCAGGACACCAGATAATACTCTCTGGTTTTGTGCATCCCAGATCTGTTGGTCTTGTCTATGTTTTGGCTTTGGTTTTGGTTGGTGTCCAGCTGGACACGGTTTTCCTACCCGGTGTCTCCCAAGACCCATCTGGGTCAGTGTGACAGTTGGCACACCTCTGGGCATTCCAGAGTATAAATCTGGGTATTTTTTAAGACACTATCTGGCAATAACAACAACAACAAGAACAACAAAAACAAGGAGGCTCCGTTTGGATTTTGGGAGGTTAGGGCAGTCTGGAGCTGACTCGCTGGACAGTCTAAGGTGAAAGCTCTGTGTTCTTCTTAATTTGTTTTCTGTTTTGTTAATTTTGGGAACTCTATTTAAATTTGGGGTTTTCCCATTTGGGAATTAGTTATTTCAACAATGAATTCCAGCTGGGAAAACATTAAATTAGGAATTTTAAGATGATTCTAAATTTGGGGAAATAAATTTTTTACCTATCAGGCCTAAAGTAGTTATCTTTAAGTACAAGATTTAAAAGAACAATAGCTTTTACAGTTTTTAACCTGAAAGGGGTCAGGTTGCCTCTAATTGGGTAGAAATTATGTAAAAGGAACATCACCTTTTTGAAAACTTCAGCTCTGGCCCAGTTAAATTAGGGAGAGTCCATTGAATAATGGCCACAGGGGGCCAGAGGAGGAAAAAACTCTGCTGCTTCATTATTTGAAATAGGAGGGAAAGGCAGTTATATATTATTGGGAATTTACAGCTTATTTTTGGTTCCACGGTTTATTTATATTTTAAAACCTTAAGTTTACTTTAAATCAGCTCTTATGGACATGTGAAGTTTAAGGGGTCTTTACCATCCCCCACTGATTTTTTCTACCAAAGTTGGGTGGTGTAGGGATCTTTTATCTTCAAGGTAAAAGACTTAAAGGTCGACCCCACTGTTTTTACTTCAACTATTTAAGCATCTATTAGTGTGGGTGGAGTTTGGTTTGGCTTCCCTTCCCCCTCCTCCCCATCCCCAATTCCCTCCCTTACATCCCCTACCCACCCTGTCTCTTTGTTAGGTGGAGGAAAGGAACCCATTGAATTCCTCCTCCTCCTTCCCTCCCTAAAAACTGTTTAGCTTTTTTTTTTTTTATCAAGTTGTAGCTACTTGGTTTTCTTGGCCAAAAAATATCAAAATGGTTTATATAAAAATAAGGTTATGGTAAATCCAGTTTAAGTTTTTGTGGAGGTAAAATTTCTTAAGTTTGTATTAATATATTTAATTAATTTTTTTTCCTCCTGGTAAGTTTCTATAATCAGAACTCATGAATAAGGAAATTTTAATCAATTCAATTATGTATAGCTCGCTGTTTAGTCGATCATCTTTAATCATTATATCCTAAATCCGGCAAATTAAGTATTTGGTCTGGTCATCGACTGGTTCTAGATATTGGGTCCTGAATATTCAATTTTAAGGTTTGAACTCATAGGAGGCCCACCTCAATTATTGTCCTTTGGACCAGTTCTTTCTTCTGGACTGTTCTTTCCTTTTTAGATTTGTTTTTGTTCCTATATTTGGTCAAATTACATTTATATTGACTTGCTTCTGGGACCTAGATCAAGCTGTGATTATCAGCCTGCCACACTACAACCCATCCCTTTCCCTGGACTAAGCATGTTCCCCCATTTTCAGCAAGAAGCTGCTTTTGAGAACCATCGCCCCTGCTCCTGATTTTATTTGGTCTGATATGGGGGAGTGGGAAAGTGGTGAATTAAAATTTTTTTGTAGTACTTGTGTGTTTTACGACGTGGAATGGAAATTTCTTGTTGAACTATTGCTGTTGATGTGTGAGGGATTTTTAGGTTTATTTTATATATATATATATGTTTTATATGTATGGATTTTGATTATTCCTTTTCATGAGGAAAAAAACTGGGGGAATAAAAGGAAATTGGGAAAACTGGTGTATTTTTGGGCATTCTCCCTACCCCTATCTTACTAGTTTAGATTTAATTGGAAAGGCCTTTAAACAGTCCTTTTAATTTTTTTACTCTTTGCTTAAATTTATTTGGAGTATGACTTCCTGGTTATGCTTTAACTTTGAAATCCCTTCTTCTGTTGGAATTGCCCAGGCAGACTCAGTTTTGGGGATTAATTTTTAGGAATTTACATCAATCAGATTCCTGTTTTGGGAATGTCAGTCTCTGTGATCTGTTTCTATACTCCTGTTACCCCAGGTCCTTAATTCATATTTCAGCTTACTTAACAGGACCTTGTGGTGGATATCAGGCCTCTAAAAGTTTGGGGTTTGCCTGCTTTTGGTCTAACTGTGCTAATCTGTAAATCCTGATCTGCTTGGAATGTCTGTTCCCTGGGAGGGCACAGGTTAGCTACTCCAAGCCTCCCTTTCCCTGGAGCGGGTCGCCCCTCCTGGAATGGGCAGCACAACTGGCCTAGGCCCTGCAGCTTTGTAAGTAGGGGCTGAGTCATGCCTTGACCCGGACCCTAACTCAGGTGCTCCCCAAGTACAGAGGGGATCTGATATGATTGAAATAAGGGATATTTGTATATTGCTGATTAAATCTGGGGTTATCAGGGAGAGACTTGACCTTGCCATAAGTCTTTGCATTGTTCTAGCTTAATTTTGATTTTTATTTGGTCTATTCCCTTCACATAAGATTGGACAACATTATGGGACTAAGACACCCTCAATTCCTCCTGTCATTTGATAAGACTTCTGCACTCTGTTTAAGGGCTGAGTTCTCACCTTTCTTCTCTTCCCACACTTCAGTGTTACCATCTCTTGAGAAGAAAACTCCTTCCCTCCCTTTTAGTACTTAGAAAGATCTCCTCCTTGGGTCACTCAGCAGTAATATACCTCATTTGCAAGCCTCAAGACCTCACCTGTCAGATGTGCTGACATGGAAACAGGGTAAGGAAAGACCCCCTCCCCCCAAACAAAATCTTTTCTTCCCAAACTGCTTCTCACCCATGGCTCCCATGAAGAAAACAAGTAGCCACCTTTGGGATCCCTTTGCCTTAGTTTCCCCTTCTTGTCTCATTTCATGATTATGATTCAATCACTGGATCAAGATGTCTTTATATTTTTAAAAGATTTTTTTTTAAAAGGACCTAATTTCTGATTCTTTTCTTTTTAGATATTCAACTCAGAAAGATTATTGGCTTCTTCCTTTTGGTTGTGGCACAATAGATTTGAGAAAAGAGTTGCTGTTGTTTTTTTTAATGGTTTATCCATTTAAGGTCTTTTTCATTGTTGCCCAAAAGGTGAAAACTCCCACCTCCCAAAGTGTTTAAACTCTCTCCACTACGTTTTGCCCTATTTTTAAAAATATATATTATGAACCTCCAGATACACAATGCTGTTCATACTTAGGCACTTTAGACCAAAGACATTTTCCCCTTCAACTATTCAAAACATTCCAGATTAAGTTTAATTGATTTTAAATTAAAATGAACTTTCACCTGGACACATGGTGACTGTATAAATCAAATTTGAATTTATTCCAAACAGGATAGCTCGGGAATAGGCACCAAAAAAGTTCTGGAGAAAAGTATAAAACAGAATGACAAAAAGAATGTCTATTTGGCAAAATGTCTTGCTTCAATTTCCTATTCAGTTGAGGACTAATTTATTGCAATCTTTCACAACACATTTATGCATGTACATATCTTATAGTTTCTTATTTAATAGAAGATCTTTGAGTTTCCCTCATCCTCAAAGTGAATTCTCTCTGGAAAATAGATTTTCCTAACCATTCTTTTCCCCTTCCCCAGGAAATTTTCTCCTTTCTTTTATTTGTTTGCTTCCTTACCTGCTTGGTGATTTGCTTTTTTACTTCTTTCTTATATTCCAATTGAGTTTTAAATGTATTGTTTTGGTCTTAGATTTTTTCCATTTCACTAATTTTTTTTTTTTTTAGTGATTTATTTTCTTTTTCCAATTCACAGATCCTACTCTCTTGCGTGTTCTTTGTCTTTTTCCAATTCCGGTTCCCTACTTTCTTGCGTGTTCTTTGTCTTTTCAATTCCACAGATCCCTCTTTCTAAGTGAATTCCTTTATTTTTCAATTCACAGTTCTTACTTTTCCTGGATTTTTTTACTTTTCCAATTCATTTCAGGAAGTTGTTGCTCTCTTGGGAAAACTTTCTCTTTCCTTTCCCTTTATCTTTAACTCTCTTTTGAGACTTTTAATGGTTTCCTATGAGGAAACATCATGTAAAGGACAGTCTGATGCATTTTGCTGTTTGGGGTCTCTTGGGTTTGCTGACCTGCCTTCTTTTTCTGCATAGAAGCTGTCGATCTTCTTTTTCATCTTTTTATTCATGTTTTAAAGCCTTTAGGGTAAGTCTCTAGGCAAGGGGTTAACCAAAGCTTCCTCTGCAAACAGGGAAGATGTAAACCGATTTCCGGCTCCCGAGGTATGGGAATTCTCTGGGTGAAGTCTTCCCTTCCCCCCAACAGGAAGTGGATTCAGCACTTCCAAGCTATCAAAACTACTTATATTGGCTGAGTGGGTTGCGTTCCTAAGGCCTAGAACTAAGTGGGAAAGGTGCCTCCCCAGGCCAGAGCCCTCTTGTGGGACCCTGTTGGATTAGCAGCTGACCCGGAACCACAGACCACAGGCGACCCCAGACCAGACGACCCCAGAACCGCGGGCCGCAGACCCAGGCGACCCAGGACCCCAGACCGCAGAACGACCGCCCAGACCGGGACCGCCAACCGCAGACTGCAGACCCAACCCCGGAACTCTGCCCCAGTGTCTCCTGCCCAATCCTCGGCCCTGGAAAACTCTATGGCCCCCAAGCCCCGCACTGCACCAGATTGGAAGGCTAACCTGGGCTCCTTCCTCCTGCCCGTGGGATCCCCCCCAAGGAAAAGCCCGGGTACTGGGGTTTGGGGCTGCGAGCATTCTTGAATCCTTGCCCTTCACCCTCCAGTTTTGAGACTCTCCCTCCGGAACCCAATTTCTCCCCTCTGGTGTCCCCCCTGGCCCCGGAACCAACCTTTTTTGGGAGACTGCAGATTTTTCTTCCGGCTGGTGAGTTGTTCCCCATCTTCCCAAATTGTAGCAGTCAAGACCTAATTTTTTGGGCTCCATATTTTATTGTAAAGAAGGGAAGAAAGGCTTAGAAAGTCGCTGTTCTTCTCCGCCATCGGCCCGTCCCCGGTGGTTCTCAAAAGCTGCTTCCTGCTGAAAGGGGAATTGCTC
Organism: Sarcophilus harrisii; assembly: GCF_902635505.1. Lineage (NCBI taxonomy): Eukaryota > Metazoa > Chordata > Mammalia > Dasyuromorphia > Dasyuridae > Sarcophilus > Sarcophilus harrisii. Next base: position 51,625 of record NW_022290895.1, on the reverse strand, counting down.
AGTCCAGGGAGGGAGAGGGATGTAGTGTGGCAGCCTGATAATCACAGCTTGATCTAGGTCCCAGGAGCAAGTCAATATAACTATAATTTGACCAAATCTAGGAAGAAAAACAAATCTAACAAAGGCAAGTTCCAAATCTGGATAGAAAGACTGGTCCCGGACTGCTACAAGATTGGCCTCTCATGGTTACAAAGGCCCAAAAAAACCCAAAATAATTCAGACCCAATATCTAAGTAAAGTCATTACCAGACCAAATCTTATTTGCTCAAGTATTTTGGATATAATGATTACGGAATAATCAGACTGAAACAGCGAGCTATAATTAATTAAGATTGCATTAACAATTTCTTAATTGACTATTCTCTGATTATAGAAATCAATTACAGGAGGAAAAAAAATGCAATAACGTATTAAGTACAAACTTAAGAAATTTTACCTCCAATAACAAATCCTAAACTGGCATTTACCATAACCTTATATTTATATAAATCAGTTTGCTGCTTTTAGCCAAGAACCAAGCAGCTACAACTTGATAAAAAAAAGAAAAAAGTCTGGAACAGTTTAGAGGGAGGGGGGAGGAGAGCATTCCATGTGGCTGCCTTTCCCCCCCCTCCAACTACAAAGAGACAGGGTGGGGTGCAGGGGATTGGGGTAAGGTGGAATCGGGGATGGGGGAGGGAGGGCAGGGGAAGGGAAGTCGACAAACTCCTAAGATTAACTAGATACTCAATAGTTGAAGTAACAGCAGTGGGGGTCGAGTTTAAGTCTTTCCATTTGAAGATAAAGGAATCCTACAACACCCAACCTTTAAAAATAGAACAACTGTGACAGTTATGTCACAAAAATGGGTCAACTGGAATAATCAAAACCAAAAAAACATAGACAGACAATAACAGATCTGGGATGCACAAAACCAGGGTACCAACGGTGTCCTGAATAATGACCTTCCTCTGGTTCCAATGCCCATCATTCTGCGGCATTCTTTATTCTGAGTCCACGTGCTTAGATTGTGTCTAACCCTAGCCAAATCAAAAGTATCCATTGACCAATGTGGCCCCAGCCAGTGGGCGATCCCCAACTGTTTCAGGCACAAAATGGAAACTTAAATTTTCTAACCTAATCCCATTCTCAGTTCCAAAAATCTCTGGGGAGCTCCAACATTAATCCGGAGAAATGAAAAAGAAAACAAAAAATCAATTTAATAGTTTATGAAATGGAAATTAACAAGGAACAAATGGATCCATGGTTTCCCTGGGCTGGAAACAAACTATAGTTTCAAAGAATCCAGCCCCAAGTATCAAGAAAAAGGTTTTTGAAAAAGTGGAAATGGGGGAAGGGTATCAAGGGAATCCTTTTCCCTTTTAAAGGGTTTTTTTTTTTTGTTTTTTAAAAGTTTTTTTCCTTTTTTTTTTAAAAAAAAAGGGTTTTTAAAAAAGGGGGAAAAAAATTTTTTTAAAAAAATTTTTTGGGTTTTGGTTTTTTTTTTTTTTTTTTCCTTTCCCCAAAATTTGGGAAAAAAAATTTTTTTTTTAAATTTTTTTTGGTTAATTGGTTTTAAAAGGGGTTTTTTTAAAAAAAAATTTTTTCCGGAAAAAAGTTTTTTTTTTTTTAAAAACCTTTTTTTGGGGAAAAGTTTTTTTTGGTTTTTTTTTTTTTTTCCCGTTAAAGGTTTTTTTTTTTTTTTGGGTTTTTTCCCCCTAAAAAAAAAAAAAAAAATTTTTTAAAAAGGGGGGCCCAAAAAAAAATTTTTTTTGGGAAAATTTTTTTGGGAAAAAGGTTTAAAAAATTTTTTCTTTAAATTTTGGAATTTTTTTTTTGGGGGGGGGAAAATTTTTTTAAAAAAAAAAAAGGGGGGAAAAATTTTTTTTTTTTTTTTTTTAAATTTTTTTTTTTTTTTTTTTTTTTTTTTAAATAAAAAAATTTTTTTAAAAAAAAAAATTTTTTAAATTTTTCAAAGAAAAAAAAAGGGGGGAAAAACCCTTTAAAATTTTTTTCCCCCTTTTTTTTTTTGTTTTTTTCTTCCCCAAAATTTTTTTCCCAAAAACCTAATCCCCCCCCAAATTTTAAGGGGGTTTTTTAAACCCCCGGGGGGGGGGCCCCCCCGGGTTTGGGGGTTTTTTTTAAAGGGGTTTTTTTTTTTTTTTTTTTGGGGGGGGGTTTTTTTTTTAATTTTAAATTTTAAAAAATTTTTTTTCCCCCTTTGGGGGGAAAATTAAAATTTTAAACCCCCCCGGGAAAATTTTGGGGGGCCCCAAGTTTTAACCCCTTTTTTTTTAAAAACCCCCTTTCCAAATTTTGGGGGTTTTTTTTTTTTTTGGGGAAAATTTTTTTTTTGGGAAAGGAAAATTTTTTAAAAAACCCCCTTTTTTGTTAAAATTTTTTTTTATTTAAAAAACCCGGAAAAGGGGGCCCTTTTTTTTTTTTTTTTGTTCCCAATTTTAAAGGTTTTTTTAAAATTATTTGGGGGGGGGTTTTTTTTTTTTTGGTTTTTAAAAAAAATAAAGGGTTTGGAAAAAAAGGGGGGTTTTCCCCCTTTTTTTTTTTTTTTTAAAATTTATTTTTAAAAAAGGAATAAATTTTTTTAAGGTTTTGAATTTAAAAAAAACAAAAATTTTTTTTTAAATGGTTTGGGGGTTTTTTTAAAAAAAATTTTTAAAATTTAAAAATTTTAAATTTAAATTAAAGGGAAAAAAATTTAAAAAATTTTGTTAAAAAATTTAAATTTAAAACTTCCCCAAAAAAAAAAATTTTTTTTGGGGCCAAAAAAAATTTTAAAAAAAAATTTTTTTTTCCCAGTTTTCCCCAAAAAAATTAAAAAAAAAAAATTTTTAAAAAATTTTTTTTTTTTAAAAAAAAAAAGGAAAAAAAAATTTTTGGGGGGGGAAAAAAAAAAAATTTTTTCCCCTTTTTTTTTTTAAAAAAAAGGGGGGGGAAAATTTTAAAAAAAAAAAAATTTTTTTGGTTAAAAAATTTTAAAAAAAAAAAAAAAAAATTTTTTTTTTTAAAAGGGTTTTCCCTTTTTTTAAAAAAGGGGGAAAAAGGGGAAAAAAAAAAATTTTTTTTTTTAAAAAGGAAAATTTAAAAAAAAAGGAAAAAAAAAAAAAAAGGGTTTTTAAAATTAAAAAAACCCCCCCGGGGGGAAAAAAAAAAACCAAAAAAAAAAAAATTTTTTAAAAGGGGTTTTAAAAAGGGCCCTTTAAAAAAAATTAAAAAAGAAATTTTTTAAAAAAAATTTTTTAAAAAAAAAAATTTTAAAAAAAAACCCAACCCAAATTTAAAATTTAAAATTAAAAAAAAAAAAAAAAAATTTTAAAAAAAAAAAAAGGGTTTTTTTAAAAAAAAAAAAAAAAAATTTTTAAAAAAATTTTTTTTTTTCCTTTTCCAAAACCGGAAAAAAAAAAATTTTTTTTTTAAAAAAGGGGACGAAAAAAAATTTTTTAAAAATTAAAAAATTTTAAACCCTTTAAACCAAATTTAAAAAAAAAAAAAGGGGAAAAAAAAAAGGGGGGGGGGAAAAACCCCCCCCTTTTAAAGGGGGGGGGTTTAAACCCCAAAAAGGGTTCAAAAGGGCCCCGGGGGGGGGGTTTTTTTTAAAAAAAAAAAAGGGGATTTCCCCCGGGGTTCAAATTAAAAAAAAGGGGGGAAAATTACCCTTTTTTTAAAAAACCCCCAAAAATTTTTTTTTAAAAAAAATTTGGGGAAAAAGGGGGAAAAAATTTTTTCCCCATTAAAAAAGGAAAAAAAAATTAAAAACAAAAAAAATTTTTTTTAAAAAACCCAAAAAAAAAGGGAAAAGGTTTTTAAAAACCAAAAAAACCCCCCAAATTTTTTTTTTTTTTTTAAAAATTTTTTTTTTTTTAAAAATTTTAAACCCAAAAATTTTTTTAAAGGTTCCCAAAAATTTTCCCCCCCAAAAAAAATTTTTTTGGTTTTTCCCAAAGGAAAAAATTTTTTTTTTAAAAAATTTCCCAAAAAAAAATTTTTTTTTGGGGAAGGGAAAAAAATTTTTTCCCCCCCCTTTCTTTTTTCCCCCAAAAATTTTCCTTTTTTGGGAAAAAAAAAATCAAAATTTTAAACCCGGGGGGCCCCCCTTTTAAAAAAAAAACCCCCCCCCTTTTTTTTGGTCAGAATGCTTCTACCCATTCCAAGGAATAATAATATCAGATACTGTCTTATGAAGACTCCTTTCCCCATGTCTGGGGTGCCTCCCCCTCATTAGGCTTCCCCTTTCTCCAGTGGCTCACCCACCCTGTCAGTCCCTTTCCCACTCTCAGTACCCTGACTCTCCCCTGCCTCTGTCTACCCTCTTCATCTGAGCCACTCTTATATATGTCATTGAGAATTCTGATTGTTTGCTGGATTATGAGAAAGGATAGTCTCCTTCAGCCTTGGAACCAAACATGGATCCATTGGTCCCAGTATGTCTCTCCATTGAATAATAATTCAATAGTCTCTAATCTGTGTCTTGCTCAGTTTCTCAGGCATTACAAAGAGTAAAATGACTGTGGTCTCAAGTGTATGGGTGTGAACAGCATTGTGTATCTGGAGGTCCATAATATATATATTTTTAAAAGTGGTTGAACCCCAGTGGAGAGTGGAAGTACTTTCTGAAATGTCTCTAATCCCTAGTCCCATTCTCGGTTCCCAATTTCTCTCTGGGGATCTCCAAAATCTAATCCCAGAGAAATGGAAAAAGACAGAGGTTAAAGATCAATTTAATAGTTTATTAAATGGAGAGATTTACTCGGACCAAATGAATCCATGGTTGGTCCCAGGGTTGAATGAAACTATAGTGTCAAAGAATCCAGCCCTGAGTATTGGGACAGCAAGATTTTTATAGGATAATAAGAACAATGACACAATGGAGGGAGGTACTGGAGAGGTGACAGATATTCTAATGATATCTAAAATGGACAGACCTTTCTCTTGTCAAACATTAAGAAGGAATGATTATAGCCTGAAGATAGAAAAACTTTATCTCATCAAACATTAAGAGGGAAAGATTATAACCTGAGGCAGAGTAACTAAAGAGGACAATTGGGAAACTGGGTCAGGACATTAAAAGGACACTATGGCACAACATGGTCCATGTGTTTTATGTACTGTTTGTCTGGCATCTGTTTGTGATTTTGTTTGGTTCAGAGCTCTGCTAAATGAAGAAATTTGGGAATTGGTTAACATTTACTGGTAATTTTAAATTTAAAAAAAACTGGCACTTTGGTAGTTTAAATTTAGGCACTACTTAAATGGAGCTACCTTAGATAAGACTTTTGAAGAACAAATGGAGTTTATGCTAATTGCTTTGCACTCAGGCTAGAGAAAACATCTGATTAAAATGAATTTTAAAATTGTGGAAAATAATTTTACTGTTGCCTTTACCTGCCAGATCTGTTCTGAGTATTCTTTTGGGCAGTTTTAAATTGTGAGAAATAAATTTATTGTTGCCTTTGCAGGCTAGATTTGGTTATCTTTGAAAGTAAGATCCTAAGAATTTGTTGGAGTGAAGTTCTGTTAACTTACTTGAAAGGGGTCAGGTGTCTCCAATTAGGATCTGACTTTTCTAAGTTGAAGCTTAGGAAAAGTCCCTCAGGAACCCACCCCCACCTTATTACTTTCTACTTTAAAGGTTGGGTGGGGTAGGGATCTTTTGCCTTACACTGGCCCCCACTGCTCTCTGCTACTTCTGCTACAGAGCACTTAATTATCCTGGGGTGGGGGGTAGTTAGCTCCCCTTCCCTCCCCCTGTCTCTTTGGAGGTAGAGTGGGGGGAAGAGCAGCCCAATGGAATTCCCCCTCCACAAACTAAGTGTGCTCAAGCCCTTTCTGCAGAGGCTTGGCTTTGGCAAAAGCCCAATTTTAAGTTAATTGATCTATAATTTGGTAAGGCTGTTTCTAAAGATTTAAAGGATATTTTTTTAAAAATTGCAGATTTTTTTCTGTAGAAATGGGTGTTCTGTATAAATTTATTCGATTGTATCCTGAGGTTATGCCTATCATTTAGTTTTTCCTTGTACTTTTGAAAATGTTTCTGTTAAATATGAAAGCTGATCTGTGAACTTAATGAAATAAATTAATTACCTAAATATAAGGTTATGTTATTTATGAAAGTTTAAAATATTCAAGAACTTCTTGGATTCTTTTATGTGATATTAAGACGTTCCGTGTAGGATATTTTAATATATAGTTATTATAGTTGAATATATAATATATAGGATAGTTTTAATTGACTGTATTAGGTCATTTAAGAGCCTCTGAAAATAATATTTTTGTCCTTTTGAAAAAGGGAAATATTCAATTTGGAATATATATTTATGTATTGGGTATTTTTCAAAGCAAACTGATTTGTATGTATAATGTTCACTTATGGGAACATCTACTTAGATGTGAAAGAAGTGAACTTACTGAGACAAATTGTTACTATCATAAATATATGGTTATGGTAAAGATCTGTTTGGAATATGTCTTAAACTTGTTTAATGGAATTTGTTATTAAAAGTAAAATTCTTTGGACTCATTATTAATTCTATTTGGGAGTTTTAAAACTCCACCTTCTGAGAGTGAGTGGGACAATTATCTAGAGTAAAAATAAATTAAAACTATTTCAACCTGTTTTGCTGGAAGTTAAATTTTAATTGCTTATGTTAGGATTCTGTCCCTGCATTTTTCCTCCTGTAACTAATTCCTATGATCAGAGCAATGATCAATAGAAACTGTTAATGCAATTCAATAATGTCATACTTTGCTATTTCCAATCTGGTTATATGTTATACCTGGTTATATGTAATCATTATATACTAAATATCAGTTTGCTGGTTGTTTCTAAAGAATAATCCCCCAATCAGAAACCTGTCCTAGGACTAGCAGTCTCTCTGATCTGTCTCTCCACTCGTTTTACCCCAGGTCATTAATCAGTATTTCAGCATTTTGAAATCAGGACTCTCATAGTTCCAGGTTGTCTGCCTTTGTCTAACTGCATAATCTGGTCAGAAATCTGTTTCCTAGTAGCAGCTCCTGTTCTATTGAGAGAGGACAGGTGGAGCTACTCCAAGCCCCACTTTTTCCCTTTTTTGGTGTCCTTGCCAGACTTGGGCTGCCCTCTTAAGGCACAGGTCTGTCTTGAGCTACTACTACGAGCAGAGGCTGAATAAAATGCACAAATGACCACAGACCTAACTCCCAGTGAACTGTCCATGTCTGGCTGAGATACTCCCAACTGCAGAGGACCTGAACAGGGAGGCTGTGGGTCTCCTAAATGAGGAATGCTATTTCATGCTAATAATTCTGGAGTTATCAGGGAGAAACACTTCCTTGCCATAAGTCCCTGCATTTTTCTATTTTTAGTTTGGCTTATTTGCTTTACATAGGGTTGGTCAAAATTTTGGTGCTAAGACCTTCTAGAGGAAGGTAATTCGATTATTTTAATATTCAATAGAGAGAGTGTGGAATGTTATGCCACTGTTCTCTTTTGTTGTCCTGACTCAGTTTCCCTAATTATCCTGACTAAGTTCTGCCTCAGTTTTCCTGCTTCTCAGTTCTGCAAAAGTTCCCCTTCCTCTTTTTCAGAATACTTGATAGAACATCAGAATGAATCTCCACATCCCAAGCTGTAAGAATATCATATACTGTCTTATCGAGATGCCTTTCCCATGTCTGGGAAACTCCCCTCATTAGGCCATCCTTACTCCAGTAGCTCTCCCAACCCTGTCATTCCCTTTCCCATTATCAGTACCCTTTCTTGCTCCTCTGCCTTGTCACCCTTTTCATCTGAGCAACTTGTATATATGTCATTGAGAACTCTGATTGTTTTGCTAGATTATGGGAAAGGATAGTCTCATTCAGCCCTAGGATCAAACAGGGATCCATTGGTCCCAGTATTTCTCTCCATTTAATAAATTATCAAATACTCTCTAATTTCTGCCTTACTCAGTTCCTCAGGCATTAGAAGGGGAAAATGACTGTGGTCTAAAGTGCATAGGAGTGAACACCATTGTGTATCTGGAGCTCCATAATATATATATATATTTTAAAAGAGAGGTAAACCCCAGTGGAGAGTAGAAGCACTTTCTGAAGTGGGAGTTCTCTTCTATTGAACCGTAAATAAAGAGATCTTAAAGGAGCAAACTATTAGAAAAATATAACAGAAATTCAGTTCTTAAATCTTTTGTGGCAGAAGCAAAAGAAAGAAGCGAATCTTCTTTCTGAGTTGAATATCTAAAAGAACGGATCAGACATAAGAGCCTTTAAAAATATCTTTTAAAATATAAAGACATCTTGATCCAGTGATTGAATCATAATCGGAAATGAGACTAAAGGGAAAGTAAGGATAGGATAGCAAAGGTTGATTTTGTTGTCTTCATAGGAGCCATGGGCTCCAGTTTGAGAAAAAGGACTTTGTTTGGTGGGGATGGGTCTTTCCTTAATATGTTAACACGTCAGCACATCAGAAAGGTGCTGTTTCGAGGCTTGCAAATGAGATATGTTTCTGCTAAGTGACCCAATGAGGACATCTTTCCAAGTATTATACTTCAGACAAGAAATTTCAGTGGCACTGGCCTCTGCACAATGCAACAAATAGCATTCTATGATATCATTTTCAGATCCCTCATATACACTTGTTCAAACATGGACTTGAAGGGGCCTCTTCGCCCTTATTTCTCTCCTTGCCTTCACAATGTAAAAAGCACCAGTGGTTCACTCATCATTTGCCCCAAGAGTCCACAGTAGATGGCTGCCACAGGTACCAAATACTAAGGATGACAATTTCTGAAAACTGAATGAGTGTAATACTGCCAGTGTGCTCTATTTCTTTGAATTCCTGTTGAAATGGTCAATAAAGTGTGATTATTTAAACAAGAAAATACTGTCTCTTTTTAATGCTTCTTAACATAAAAGATAGGTCATTTTTCCCTTTGGTGGATGATCTTCTAACACCTAAATTGGAAGGGAAGGTGGTAGAAGAATAGGAGAAAAAGCCTAGAAGAAAATAAAGGAAGAATCAAAGAAAGTTCTCTTGGCTGAAGGCTTAGGGAGATGGGTATGGAAAGTCTATTGCTCTGAGAGATCTACTTGAGGATCATAGCAGACTCAAAGATCTTGTATTAAATAAGAAAATATAAGACATATACAGGTATAAAGAGGTTGTGAAGAATTGCAATAAATTAGTCCCTCAACTGAGTAGAAACTGAAGCAAGACGTTTTGTCTAATAGACTTTCATTTGTCATTCTGTTTTTATATTCTTCTTTTATAAAACTTTTTGTACTTCTTCTCAGAGCTATCCCAATATGGAATACAATCTGGAATATGACTGACAAGTCACTTGTATCCAGGTTAAAGTCCATTTTAATTTAAATCAATTAAATTCGATCTGCAATATTTTGAAAAATTGAAGATGTTATGCACAGTTCTATTTTATTGTCCTGACTCAGGTTCCTAATTATCCGATTCAGTCCTGCCACAGTTCCTGCTTCTCAGTTCTGCAAAAGTTCCTCCTCTTTTTCAGAATACTTGATAGAACATCAAAATGCCTTTTCCATCAAAAACTATTAGAATATGAGATACTGTCTTATTAAGATGCATTTATCCATGTCTGGGGTGCCTCCCCGTCATTAGGCCATCCTCTTCTCCAGTGGCTCACCCCACCCTGTCAGTCCCTTTCCCACTTTCAGTACCCTGACTCTGACTCTGCCCCTGCCTCAGTCTACCCTTTTCATCTGAGCCACTTGTATATAAATCATTGAGAACTCTCCTGATTTGCTGGATTATTGGAGAGGATAGTCTCATTCAGCCATGGGACCAAACATGGATCCACTGCTCCCAGTATATCTCTCCATTTAATAAATTACTCAACAGTGACTAATCTCTGTCTTACTCAGTTTCTCAGGAATTACAAAGGGGGAAATGGCTGTGGTGTAGAGTGTATAAGAAGGTAAACCCCACTGGAAAGAGTGGAAGCACTTTCAGAAGTGGAATTCTCATCTAATGGCAGTAAATAAAGAACCTTAAATGGGCAAACAATTAAAAAAAAAAAACCAAAACAATTCAGTTCACAAATCTTTTCTGGCAGAACGAAGAAAGAAGCCAATTTTCTTTCTGAGTTGAAAATCTAAAAGAAAGGAATCAGACATAAGGACCTTTAAAAAATCTTTTAAAATTATAAAGACATCTTGATCAGTGATTGAATCATAATCATGAAATGAGACAAAAGGAAACTAAGGGAAGGGATAGCAAAGATTGATATTTGTTTTCTTCATGGGATCAGTTTGGAAGAAAAGATTTTGTTTTTTGGGAGGGTATTTCCTTACCCTGTTTCCATCTCAGCACATCAGACAGGTGAGGTCTTGAGGCTTGCAAATGAGTTATGTTACTGCTAAATGACCAAAGGAGGAGATCTTTCTAAGTACCAAGAGGGAGGGTAGGAGTTTTCTTCTCAAAAGATGATAACACTAAAGTGTGGGACTAGAAGAAAGGTGAGAACTCAGTCCTGAAGCAGAGTGTGGAAGTCTTATCAAAGACAGGAGCTTTCACCTTTTCAAAATGCTTTCCCCATCATAAACTACTAGAATATCAGATACTGTCTTATCAAAATGCCCTTCCCCATGTCTGGGTGAGGTACTTCCCTGATTAGGCCATCCCTTCCTCAGTGGCTCACCCTCCCTGTCAGTCCCTTTTCCCACCCTGAGTCCACCCTGCCTCAGTCTACCCTCTTCATCTGAACCACTTGTATATATGTCATTGAGAACTCTTAATTGTTTTGCTGGATTATTGGAGAGGATAGTTTCATTCAGCCCTGTAACCAAACCATGGATCCATTTGTTTCCAGTAAATCTCACCCTTTAATAGATTATTCAAAAGTCTCTAATCTGTGTCTTGCTGTTTCTCAGGCATTACAAAGGGGGAAATGACTGTGGTCTAAAGTGCATAGGTGTTAACACCATTGTGTATCTGGAGGTCCATAACATATATATGTTTTAAAAGAGGGCAAACGCCAGTGGAGAGAGTGGAAGCACTTTCGGAAATGGGAGTTCTCATCTATGAGCAGCAAATAAAGGGAGCTTATAGGAGCAAACAATTAAAAAAAAATAACAATTCAGTTCTCAGATCTTTTGTGGCAGAACCAAAAGAAAAGAAACCAATTTCTTTCTGAGTTGAATATCTAAAAGAAAGGAATCAGAAATAAAGTCATTTTAAAGAAAAATCTTTTAAAAATATAAAGACATCTTGATCAGTGATTGAATCATAATCATGAAATAGAGAAAAGGAGAAAGTAAGGGGAGGGATAGCAAAGTTGATAATTTTTTTCTTCATGGAGCCATGAACAGTTGGGAAAAAAGACTTTTGGGGACAGGGTCTTTCTTACATGTTTCCATCTCAATAACTGAGTTGATGTCTTGAGGCTTGCAAATGAGTTATTTACTGCTGAGTGACCAAGGAGGAGATCTTTCAAGTACTAAGAGGGAGGGAAGGGTTTTCTTCTCAAGAGATGGTAACACTGAAGTGTTGGACAAGAGGAAAGGTGAGAACTTAGCCCTGAAGCAGAGTGTGGAAATTTTATCAAAAGACAGGAGTTTTTACCTTTTTGAGGGGGGAGTTAAGAGAGGGGCTAAGCAGGGGATGGGATATAAGAAGGCTTACACTGCTTGAGTGAAAGTTGGACCCTTTTGCTCTCAGAGCTCAGGGAAGGAGCTAGCACTCTCCCTACCTTGAAAAGAAGAACTTAAAAAGTTTAGAAATACAAATATAGAGTTTAATTCTTAATCTCCAGGTGTCATTTTCTTGCATCTCCTGAACAACCTTTTACTGATTGGGTAACTGAGATGCAGAGGGCATTCTGAAGGACAGTGGAGAGTCACTGGAACCTCAGCCTGTGTACGAGAGGGGGTCATTATTAGACAAGGTTACTGGTTCTGAGGAGGAACCTGCAGACGTAATCACTGTCAAGATGCTCCAACCTCACCTGCTGCAGAAAGGGTGGCTGAGCACTGATGATCAACATAGAACAACAAGAGATGTTCTTCTGTGAGGAAGACCAATTCCCTCTAGTGATTCCTGATCAGAGACAAGGACCAAGTCCTTCCCTTGAGAACATGCTGTGTAAAAAGAAGCTCACGACATATGGAGTCATTTACAGAAGAATGAGAGAAATTTCAAAGTGCACTGGACATTGGAAGAAGACAGGATCAATTCACAGAGCGCACTGTTTGAGAGAGTCAGCTGTTTGAATATGGGAAAAAATTACCAATTTTCTTTAATGGATGAAGAATATCAGTCCTGGATGCTGGTTGGCAGCAACTAGAGACAATGTGGTCAAACTGGACGAGAAGGAGATGACCTGCCGAACAAATCGAGAGATTCTATGCAAATGGTATTCCAAGTAGAGGAGAATTTGCCATGATGGACTGTGAAATGATCCAGGCTATGCAGACACTTTGAAAAAAGGAAGAACTGATTCAAAGACATCACTTTGTACCATTTCTCTAGGCCTACTAGGCTAGTCACAGGCATGAGAGAAATGTGAGGAGTTTCTTCAGGGATATAACCCTGATCTAATCAGTCCATTCATCTCATCCTCCTGAAGATTTGAAGAGGGTCCCAATGGAAGCATCTCAAGACCTTCCCTAATCAACAAAGAGGATTTGATTGTGTTCTTGGGTTCTAGGAGCCTCAGAAATTCATCTCAAGAGAAAACACTATTGGGAAGTGTGGAGGTGGGAGACAAGACAGAATGGGGATTTTGGGAATCTGCAAAGATTCACTATCAGAAAAAGGGAAAGATTCCTTTGTCATCTAACAGTGCGTAGTGACCATATGAGTATTTCACATCTGGAAATAGTTTTCTTCTGGTACTTCAGGATGAGAACTATTAGGGCTGCCAGCACAAAGTGGGTCATTTTCTGATTATGAAAACACAATATAGCATTTATGATGACATACAGATCCTATCTACAGTAAGTCAAACTATGGATTTGAGAGGGCTCTTGCCTATCCTCTCCTGTACCTTCCCAATAGAGAAAAGACTGATGTTCAATCATCACTGTGCCAAGAACTTCAAAAAGAGACTGTTTCCAATCAGAGTTCATTGTTGAAATAACCAATTCCCCAAATGTGAATATTGTTCTAAATTTAATGAGCCATTTTAAAATTAACAAAACAGAAAACAAATCACACAGAACACAGAACTCACCTAACTTCCTTACAGTCAAAGTCTTCTTCAGCAGCCAAGAGATAGTCCAAACCAATCTATTGTCCATTGCTTGGCTACGTCAGAACCGCCTGTCCCCTGAGTTTTTTGAAGTCCTGCAAAAGTCTTTATAAGAAATAGGGGAATCCAATGACTCCAGCAGATTTTGAAGTCCTGTAACAATCTTTTATCACTCTCAGAGAATCCAATGATTTCGAGAGTTTTCAAGTCCCGGCGTCTCGAGAGAATCCAATGATTCCCTGAGGATTAAGTCCCAGAGAATCCAATGACTCTGAGGGTTTTCAAGTCCCATGTCTTAGAAAATCCAATTCCTGATGGTTTTTCAAGTCCACAACAATTTTATCATGTCTCAGAGAATCCAATGACCCTGAGGGTTGAAGTCCAACAATCTTTGATGTCCATGAGTCAACCGCATTAACCGCCGCCTTTCAATGGTGAGCACAATCAAAGCAAACAGAACCAGTCTCTGGATGGTTTTCAATGTCCCCTTGTTTCAAGGGTCTGCTCCGTCTCTCTCTGCGATGGACAAGGCGAATATGGCTCGTTGGCACCCATCTGATTCCTTTTCCACCCGTAGAGACAAGCAAGCAAACCCTCTCCCAAAGCACACAGGTCCTTTTCCACCACCACTCTGGTCTCCACATCATCACCCGGCGATTAGCTGTGGAAGATAGTGGAGCTGCCCGCAGCGGTTTTTCACCGACTTTCCGGTGGATATAAACCTGTCTGGAGCAAAGTGATCTTTGTCAAATCAATAGTTAATAGCATAAAGTATTTCAGATTTAGGTAGTTCTTAGGTTTTACCTGTGGCCCCCTCTTTGTTTCTTGAGGAGTGTTCAATATCTCTGTTTCTCCTGTCCATCACCCGTCCTTGAGGATTAAAACGTATGCCAGTGGTGTGAATATCTTATACTGTGCACAGTGCAAATGCTTTCAGTTATAAGCAGGACCATTGTTCGTTTTATTGTTTATATAATAACCCTGCTTAAAAATCCCAGTGTCATTTTAATTAATTGCTGAAACATCTTTCCCCACAGATTGATAGATTTTAAAACTATAAAGAGTAAAAACTCCTGATTTGCCTTCTCACAAAGTCTCATCTCATAGGGCAGCACTAACTTCTGCTGCCAGCTGACCCCCTCCCACGCCAGACATGTAGGTGTTGCTTGATCTTTGGCCAGTGACTGGGCCAATTGGCCCCTCTAATGACCGTCCGACCTGCACCTTCAGTGTTCACCAACTCCTCCAATGGAAGGCCATTTATATAGATCGTGGCGTGGTCGATCAGTTGTTACAGCTGTTGTCCAATATAGCTGTTGATTTTTGAGATCTCGAAAATCAGAATCTGGTGACCATCACCAAGCCGCTTATTAGGATTGTGTGTGTGTATTAGTAAACCTGATGCCACTATTTCTCCTGCGCTAAGTCACACATTGTTCGCCTGTATTGGCAGACTGGGATATTATTCACATTCTGTCACACTGGAAGAGGTGGCATGCATGGTGTTTTGGGTACGTTACCAGGAGGTAAAATGGTCAAGCTTCACTGTGCCTGAAGTCATAGGAGTCCAGGGCTGGAGAGGAATGTAGAGATTTCACCTCTCCAGGGTTATCTCAGTTGTCTCAGCTGCATACAACCCTATTCTCCCAATTGTAATCCCTCCTTTCTCCCATCAGGTTGCTTCCTGCTGATTGATTGTGAATCCCTTTCTCCCATCATATGGCTTCCTCTGCTGATTATCATGTCTGGGGTATTGGACTTCTGTGGCATTCTCTGTGCACCATTGGCCGTCATGCCCCAAGTTTGCTCAGCTCCCAATAGCCTCCCTCATTCCGTTTCCTGAACCTGTCTAGTATTCTGAGGCTCCAATGAAGCCTCTTGTTGCATTTTTGGACATGGGGGTACTGGGTCTTGTTCTCCCACCCTGTTTTCTCACTTGCCCTATATTTCAACATTGAGCTTTCAGATACCCGACTTTACCTCACCGAGTGATCACTGACATGTCTCTCTCTAGGTGTCCCTTGCCAGAAGCGACACCGTTCCATGTTGGGATCTTGGTCTGCCTACTGAAGTCTGGCTATAAAAAGGCACGCAGCCCACTGTGGCACAGCGTCTTATGGAACCCCCAGCGACATCCTTCGCGCAGTCATAGTTTAACCTTTCCTGCAATAACCTCTCAATAGCATCTTCCTTAGCAAAGCTGCCTTATTAAAACATCTGTTGATGAATTTTCTCATTAGTTCTTTAGAGCGTTCACAAACGTCCTGACAAAAGTCAGCAAGTGGTTCCCACGTCTGTGTTATTTTTGTGAAGGCCTCACCTTGTCATTTTTATTGTGAATCGAAGCTCACACTTTGATAGCATTAGCAGCAATTTGCTCATATGCTGTGGTAATTAATCTGTACTGTGACGTTCGCATAGACCCATACCGTTAGTAGGTCAGGTAACGTGCATGAACAGCATTATCAATTTTTGTTGGACTTGTATCCTACAGAGCTCACTATATTCAGAAAGTCACATGTAATTTTGTTCAGTTCTTAGTACCCCTTGCTATAGATTTCAGTCATCAGGGAGTCGACTTGTAAAAAGCCAAATTCCTGTATTGAGTATCTTAACATAAGCTGATGTAGCCCCATAAAGAGTAGAAATTTTTCAGGTCTTTGATGTGATTTCTATGTTGGTGGCAAGCGTATCTGGACTTTCTTGACCTGAGGCATTAAACTGGGGAAATTACAGAAAGACATGTGCCTGGAGCCCTGACATCCACGCCCTTTTCAGCCTTCATTAAGCCCTCTGTAATCTTACACTACAATTAGTGCTGGTGTCAATGCCTCGGCCCTGAAGTCCCCCACTGTGCCTCCCTCCCTCCATCCCTGAGGGAGTTGATGGAGGAGTAGGTCAATCACTTCCTTCCTAAGGTGATGAAGCTGCCTCCTGAGATGGAAAGTCACCACACCCTTGCTCACTTTAGTCTCCATGCCCCGGAGGGAGATATGGTCATTAATCTTCATTGCCTTCCTCCTTAATATCAGGCCTCCCTCTGGCTACCTGGAGCAGGAGCAGTGGGTTTTTCTTCTTCTAGGATAGGGTTTCTGTGTGCTAACTGAATTATATTGTATAAATAAAATGCCCTCGATGCAAGTCTGAATGAGGACTGTTTTCACTGTAAATATGGACAACTATAGTCCAACTAGTAACCACAGTTATCCGGAGAGATCTGCTCCCTGCTCTATGAACCATGTGGGAGATGCGGTTTAATGTACCCACAAGTCTAGTCACTGTTCCAAGGATATAGCCTGTCCTTCTATCAGTCATACATGCTTTCATAGCACCACTCTTAGTGTGGGCTGAGGTTGGGGGCGGGATGGACAGACTTTAGATAGCATTTGTCCCACTTTGCCAAAAATAAAGATTACTAGTTAAGTTTTTAAGAAAGCAAGTTCCTGTTTGTCTATTAACAATACCACCCGTTCGGTCATCAAGACTTCTTCAGTCCTTGGTTCCCACCACGGCGCCAAATGTGAAAATCGCGTATTTTAAAATCAATGGGGCCAGAGTCAGAATTAGAGTTAGGGAAAATCGTCAATCTTTTATTCAGTGAAGAAGGATCAGAGGTGGAAGAGAATCGGCGATAAGCAATGTGTTCAGCTGAGCTCAAGAAGCTAGCTATCCCAGCAGCCACACGACCAGCAGCTAGGAGTATGGGAACCCAGGCCCACCCTCCCAGCTTCTTCCTTGCTCCCTGCCTCCCACCCACCAAAATCGGTCATTTCTTATACAACACACATCAGACGTACAGAGTGGCCAGGAATTTTTATCCAATCATGTATATTAATGGAGTATAGCCCACTCAATATTTAGCCCCTCACACACTGGGACCAGTGTGAATCAACAAACCTCAGCCCATTACACCCTACTCCGCCTTCTTCCTTCCTCCCCCTTTCTCCTCTCCTCCTCCACCCTCCCTTCCTCCTCCTCCCTTCTCTTCTCCCTCTTCTCCCTTCTCGTTCCTCCTCCTTCTCTCCCTTTTCCTTCTCCCTCCTCCCCTTCTTCTTCTCTTCTTTAAAATTATCAGGCAAAGAAAAACCCTCACCATAGAAACTCAATATGGGAAGAGGGAGGACTAGGCTTCATCTGTAGGAGGACCGAAGAAAAAATCACCCCAAAGAGGCTTATGAAATGTCTCAGCTCAGAAAGAATTTATAGAAGAACCTCAAAAAAAATTAGAAATCAAAATGAGAGACATTGAGGAAAAGTTAAACTAAACTAAACTGAAAACCATCCAAGATAAGCAAGGAAATTTATTTTTTTGGGAAAAAGTTAATGAAACTACAAAAATGACAGGAATCTTAAAGAAAAAAACAACCTTTTGAAAATTAGAACTGGGCAAAGGAAACAGTGAAGCAGGAGAGACCAAGACCATCAATACAGATTATGTGGGAAGAATGAAAGAAAATAGAAAAGAATGAAACACTTATTTAAAACAAACAAACAATGATCGGAGAATAATCTGAACTGCCCGAAAGTTGTGGACCAAAAGAGGATCTTGTAACAATAATGCAAGAAATATTCTGTAAAGGACCATGCTTTATACATGAAGTGGCAGGTCGGTTCTTCAAAATCCCTTAGCCGCTACCCGGAATAAAATGACAAATCAGCCTTTACTGACACAGATGTTGCTTATAGATTGGGAATAAAATAAATTGGAGGCAAGAGGAGAGAGGTCAGAGAATGCAACTGCCTCAGTCTCCTTGTATCATTATTATCCTCTCACATGAAGGGATCCATTTTGCTTTTGGTTTGAATTGGATCCCCTTAGCAGCCACTACAGCAGGTTGCTTCTCCCATAACAATAATCCAAGATGACTTATTGGGATTGATAGAACATGAGGGAAAAGTCGAACCAGAAAAATCCACCAATCAATTACTTCAATGAAATCCTTTGTGGAAAACACATAAAACATTATAGCCAAATTTGGAAACCCCTAGCTCAAAGAGAAAATTTTGCAAGAAACAAGAAAAAAAAATTCAAATAAGGGGGAGTTCAAATTAGAATTGTACAGGACTTATCAACAGCCACAATAAAAGACCACAGATCCTGGAATCATATCTACCAAAAATCAAAAAAAAAAAAAATTAGGCTCAGGATCAAAAAATATCATATCCACCAAAAGTTATCTATAATATTGAATGAGAAAAGATGGCCTTATGCCCCTGTAAGATTTCGGTCCTTTTTTCTATTAACCAAACCCAACCAATAGAAGTAACACATAAGAGTCATCGAAAAGATCCACTAAGGAAACCTGACATGGACAAACTTTTAACCTGTAATCTATAACTTGCTTTTAAGACCGACATCAACAATAGGATAACATAAAAGAAACATTGGGAAGAGTTGTAAACTAAAAATAAATAGTAATTAAAGGTGGCCAAACGAGGTAAAGAAGAAGAATAGTTACAGAGTAATAGAGGAGGATGGTTACGGTTGGAAAACTATTCATTGTGAATGGGTTACAATACATAAGGCTCATAAGGGTATAGCACCAAGAAAATCTATAGTGCAAAGAACAACGTGGAGAGGGATGGAGATGAAGCCAAGGAAGAAAGATTTTAGTAGAAATAAAATGAGGATGTTGAGAATTAAAACAACAAAGCAGAATTAAAGCAAATTACCTAAAGCAGGAAAGTGAAAATATCTCTATGTGCATAAATATCCCTCCCCAAACTATAGCCTACTTGGGGATAGTGGAGGGCGGAGAAAGGGGAAAAAGAATAGAGTAAACAAAGAGTGTAGCAGAGAACAAAAGAACAATTTAAAAGGAAGTAAAGACAGACACTTATGAATATTATTTATTCTAACATATATATATATATATATATACACACACACTTTCTGAAATTAGTATTCATTATTATAGATTTTGAATACCTTAATATTGTTGGACCAATGACAATGTGTTCTCTTTTGTTTTCTTTCTCACTTTACTCTCATATTCCTTCAGCCTTTTGTAATGATGCTTTTCCCCTGAGACACTGGGGTTAAGTTCATGTCCAGGTCACATAGCGCTAGAAGTGATGGTAGTGTCTGAGGCCAGATTTAATGCAGGTCCTGACCAGTGGCTGCGCCCATCCATTGCATCACCCAGCTGCCCCTGATGATTGTTTTTAGTCAAAATAAATGTTAAAGAACCTCAATTAATCTCAAGGGATATTTACTGAACCCATAGACATCCTGGAGTTTTTCTAAGTATTGAAGGAAATATAATTTCAAAGATATTAATAGAACTATACTAAAAGAAAAAATAAATGTAAACACAATAAATAAGCAACAGATGAATAAAGGGTAAGAAATTGAGCCAAAACAAATAACAAATTAAAGTTTTGTGTTACTTTTTTTATTCCCATTTTCTCCTTTTAGAGCTACTATTTCTCTCAGAGATTCAACAAATATATTTTCAAAACAATAGAGAAGTCTCCTTATTATACCTTAAGATAAAATCAAATTCTTTTTCCACCCAAAGCCTACTTACTTTTGATGGATTGACAGCAAATCAACTCCCCTGTAATGGATACATAAATCACTATTGTAAAACAGCAGGCAGTCCATTATTACATAAAAAAAAAGGGGGGAAGAATCATTTGACTGTAGAGTTATGTCATTTTGAAATATTATGAACTCTCACATACTGAGAGTTGAAAAGGATCTAAAGGAATAAGAAGGGAAAAATATAGGACAAAAGCTAGATCTAAACCTTTGCTGACAAAAGCACTGAGAAGTCTACAGAGAGAACACAGCATGTCATCATTTGAAATAAAAAGAAACATTAATAACAGAAAGTGTTGCCAACTTTAGTGCAATCAGTGCATTAACAAAGGAGAAAACACAGACATTGAAGAAGGAAATATCAAAGTTTATTTGGGGTGAACCGGGATTATGGGGTAGAGGCAGGAGGAATTTGGAAGATGCAGAGATGATTTGGGAGGTTTTTTCCTTGTTAAAAGTTTCCAACTCAGAGTAGCATCAGAAAGGTGATATCTTGAGGACTGCACTGAGGTATGTTACTGCAGGAACCAAGGTGTCCAGTACCAAGAGGGAGGGAAGGAGTTATCCAAGACATGGTAACACTGGAAGGTGATGAGAAGAAAGGCAAGAAATCAGCCCCAGAGTGTGGAAGTCTTATCAAAAGATAGAGCCACCATTTTGAGGGTGGAGGTAAGAGAGGGCTACAGTGGAAGGATGTCAAGAAGGCTCACAGCCGTAAGTCAGTGTCAGTGTCTTTGCCTCCTCAGAGCCCACCGTAAAGAGCCCACTGAAAAGGAAGGAACAGAGATTCAGGAACATACATTCAAGAGTTTTAATTGCTACTCCACGAAGTCTCTGATTTACTGCAGGCCTGCCTTGCTCATGAATGGGGTGACTGAGATGCAGAGAGGGTCTTCCTCCAGGACAGTGAGGGTTTTAACAGAACCTTGCCTGCACAGGAGCAGTGGGGGGGTCATTCACAGACAAGGAGGATCGACTGCTAAGCAGGAACTGAGGCACTCCTGTAGAATCACTAGCAAGATGTTCCTTCCCAACCTCACCTGGTTACAGAAAGAGGTGGGCCCTGAGCACCTGTGACTCAACATGGAGAACAAGAGATTTTCTTCTGTGAGGAACTGAGTGCCCATCTGTACCCTGCTTATCAGCCCCAGAGCAAGGACCACCAAGTCCTTCCCCTTGGGAGACAAAGGACAAAGTGTAAGAAGAAGTTCATGAGATATGGAGGATCTTACAGAAGAAAGAAGAGAAATTTCAAACTGCAATGGGACAATCTTGAGAAGAAGAAAGGCAGAAATCGCAGAGCACACCCACATTTTGAAAGAGTCAGCTATTTCTGAATATGTGAAAATTCAATCATAATTTTATGCGAGTATGAAGGAATGCCCTTGGAAAGGCTGGAGGAGCATCCAGACACACAATATGGCCGTAAACTTGGAGGAGCGGAGCATGAGCTGACCCAACAAATCCAGAATCTACGACAAATGGTATTCCAAGTAGAAGAGAATTTGGACATGATGCCCTTGGAAATTATCCGGTGGTTGTGCCAGACACTTTGAAAAAAAGTAAGAACTTTCCAACGAGTTAGTACTTTCCATTTGGCCACCTGCCCTGTCACAGCATGGAGAAATGCTCAGAGTTTCCACAGGGATATAACCTTGAGAATCAGCCTAATCATCTCATCCTGTCTGAAGATTTCAAGAGAGTCCAGTATGCAGCATCTGGCAAGACCTTCCTGACAACAAAGAGATTGATTGTGTTCTTGGGGTTTTAGGAGCCCAGAAGTTCCTCAGAAAATCACCATTAAAGTGGAGGTGGGAGTGCATAGAGTGATTGGGCATTTGTAAAGTATTCAATCAGCAAAGAGAAAGACCCTGTTCTCATCTAAGGATGTAATGACCATCACAGCATTAACGGTTCGGAAATAGTTTCTTTTATTTGTACTTCAGATAAGAACTTTCAATGGCGCAGACCTTCAAAATAAAGTGGGCATTTTCTTGATTTGAAATGAAACAAATAGCATTTTATGATCTCACATAAAGATCCCTTTATCTACAGCAAGTCAAAACATGGAATTGAGGCATCTTAGCCCTATTTCTCTCCTGCCTCCCACTTAAAAAAGCACCCCGGTTCACTCATCATTTGCCCCAAGAGTCTGGCTAGGTAGAGGGCTGCCCACAGTCCCACTACTAAGGATGACTCTTCTGAAAATGAGTGTAATACTGCCAGTAAGATGCTCCATTTTTTGAATTCCTGTTGAAATGTAAAAGATAAGGATTTTGGAGTAATTATCATTTTAAGTGAGACCAAGGCTGCCTCCAGAAAACCTTCACATTTTTACCTGCAAATATTTTGAACACTTTGTGCAATTGTATAAGATTACACACCACGGGCACAATCCCTTTAATCCTCAAGGGTCAAGCAATCATAGAAAGAAGAAGTCAATACATTGTATTAAGACACCTCCAAAAACAAAAGAAAGGGGGAGCCATAGAAAACTTAAGTAGAGTAACTTCTAAACATAGTTCTCATACCATTAATTTTTAAAATTTTGAGGAAAGACGCACCCGGCTCCAGTAGACAGGTTTACAACCCAACAGAAGAGCAGTGTCCAGCAAAGTAGCCAGCCCACCAGGTCTCTCAGAGCACCCGCCAGGTGATGGAGAGATCCAGAAAGTGGTGAATGAAGGACCGATAGGTTAACTGCTTGGGAAGAGAATTTGCTTGTATCTTCACAGGAGAGAAGGGAATCAGATGTAAGTTGAATTTATCCTAGCTCTCCTCCTTGTCCATCAGGAGAAACAAAAAGGTAAAACCTCTAAAAAGGAGAAGATTCAAGAAAATTCATCACTAAAGATATATTGATAATGAGACTGTTAAATAACTTTTAAAATCTATTGCTGGATTCCTGCACACACGGACAATGGATTTCTTCAGGACTATTTTCAGACTTTGGAGATGTGATAATTCTGTATGTTGATTCATAGAAAAAATTGTTTATTTCAGCTATGCAGGGAATCGTTGGATTTCGGCATATGAACTGAATGGACAAAGTGTAATTGTAAAATTTCACAGTGTTAATTCATGTTATTTGTTAACATTAGTGCTAGCCTTGTGTTATATTGTTATGTGCTTTATTATGTAACTATGTGTAATGCCTTTGTTGATGGATTAATGTATACCTTTACCATGGTTTCATTTTAGAAACCTTTCTACCCTGATTTGATTTTCTATTTCCTTTGGTGGCTTTTCATCTCCTTCCTGAGATGTCAGGAAGGTGATCGACTATTTTGGGAGGTCTCTCACCCCTGTTAGGAAGTCCATGAGTTATGACCAATTTGAGCTATGTTCTAAATCAAAAGAAAGGGAGATGATGGAAACCATGTTAGTTTATTGAATTGATTTGATTCAGAAAGAGATATTGGGACAGAACTTGAAACAGAGTACCAAGTGGAACTGATAGAAAATGCTTTTTGTTCACACCTTTAGAGTATCTCATAAGTATCTAAGTACCATGGAGAATCCTGGGGCTGGCTTAGTCTGAATTCACACTTCCCTTGTAGTTCTTAGGGACCAGAGAGCGCTCTGGAAATAACACAGAATCCTCTCCCTCCAGAAAATGGAGTTAACTTGGGAGATCACCCAAATAGAGGTGGAGAGCTATTGGAGTTGGGAACCGACTATAGGTACTCTCATTTGAGGTATTTACTGAGTTAGTTACGGTGAGTTACTAGGAAACTCTGGGAGCTGGAGAGAGTTTTACTGAGAGTTGAGAGAGCTTGGAAACCATATAAAAGAGGATGTGAAGAATTGCAACAAAATAGTCCTCAACTTAGTGTGTAGAAATTGAAGGAAGACATTTGCCTAATAGACTTTCATTTTGTCATTCTATTTTTATACTCTTCTTTTATAGAACTTTTTTGTGCTTCTTCTCCAGAGCCATATCCCAAACAAATTAGAATATGCATCGACTGACTAGTCACCATGTGTCCAGGTAAAAGTCCATTTCAATTAAATCCAATTAAACTCAACTCTGCAATATTTTAAAACACTGGAAGGTATTATGCCACAGTTCTCTTTTATTGTCCTGACCATTTCTAATTGTCCTGGATTAGTCCTGCCCTTTCAGTTTCCGTTTCTCAGTTCCCACAAAAGTTCTCCTTTTTCAGAATACTTGACAGAATATCAAAAATTCCTGTCCCCATCCCGCGTTATTAGAATATCAGATACAAATGCTATCAAGAGCCTTCCCCTGTCTCTGAGGCCTCCCCTCATTAGGGTCATCCCTTCTCCAGTGGCTCACCATAACCTGTCGCTCTTCCCACTGTAGTACCCTGCTCCAACCCTGCCTCAGTTCATTCTCATCTCTATTAAACTTGTGTGCTACATGACATTGAGAACTCTGAAGACTTGCTGGATTATCTGAGATGAGAACTACTTAGGCCCTGGGGACCAAACATGATCCATTGGTCCAAGCATATCTCCGGTTTAATAAATTATTCATCAGCTTAATCTGTGTCTTGCTCAGTTTCAGGCACAAGGAAAAAGGAAACATCATGGTCTGAAGTGCATGGGTGAACAATATCAGGGTCTGAGGTCCATACATATATATTTCCATGTTATGGTAAACGGCAGGGGAAAGAGTGGAAGCACTTTGGGAAGTGGGAGTTCACCTTGATAGCAACAGCACTTTAAAGAGGGCAAACACTTAAAACATTGTAATTCAGTTCTCAAACCTTTTATGTCAGAACCAAAGAAAATGCAATTTCTTCTGAGTTGAATATTCAAAAGTTGAAAGGGTGAATCAGAAATAAGATCCTTTAAAAATCTTTTAAAATATAAAGACATCTTTGATCCACTGATTGAATCATAATCATGAATGAGAAAAGGGGAAACTAAAGGAGAGTTATAGAAAGGTTAAGTTGATACTTGTTTCATGGAAACATGGTGGGAAGCAGTTTGGGAAAAAAGGCCTTGTTTGGGGGAAGGGTCTTCCTGCTGTTTCCATCTGAGTTAACATCAGAAAGGTGGAGGTCTTGAGGCTATAAATGGAGGTATGTTACAGCTTGAGAGACCCAAGGAGGAAATCTTCCAGCACTAAGAGGGAGAGAAGGAATTTTCTCCTCTTCGCTAAAAAAAAATGGTGACTCAGATGTGTGGGATGAGAAATAGGCAGAACCAGCCCTGGCTGAGTGTGGAAAGTCCCATCAAAGACAGAAGTTCTCAACTTTGGGGTGTGGAAAGAGGTTGGCCAAGCAGGAAGAGATACACAAGGCTCACATAGCTCAGGGGCAACATCTTTGCCGGCCAGTGCTCAAGGGCAGAGCCAGCTCCTCTCCTACCTGAAAAAGGAGGAATCAGAGGCTTGGTGGATCACACATGCAAGAACCGGAATTGCTAACTCCACAGGTCTCACCTCACTGCATCTGGCTCAGACTGCCTGGATGCCGAACAGGAACCTGAGGACTTCCCAGAATCACTCGGGGATGCTCCATCCTCACCTCAAGCTGTGCAGAATGAGGGACCTGAGCACCTGGGATCAACATGGAGAACAAGAGATGTTCTTCTGTCAGGGGAAGACCAGAGGCCCTCTCAGGACTCCTGCTTATCAGCCCCAGAGACAAGGACCACCGTTCCTCAACTGAGACAGCTGCTGATAAGGCAAGAAGAAGCTCCGTGAGATATGAGGATCTTAAAGAAGAAAGAGAAGAGAGATTTCAAACCACTGGACACCTTGAAAAAGAAGAGGCACAATTCAAGGAAGCACCCACACTTTGAAAAGAGGCAACTATTTCTGAATATGGCAAATTCACTCCTGAGGAAAATTATGAATACCAAAAGGCTGGTGAAAGCATCCAGAAGGAACTCCCCTCCAACTAGAAGAGACGAGAACAAGCTGCCCAACAAGCTGCACAAGTGAAGTTCGAAGTAGAGAGAATTCTGGACAAGATGCCCTTGGGAAATGTGATCCACAGTTAAGCCAGACACCTTGAAAAAGAAAGAACTTGTACTCCAAAGACCATTATTTCCTTCCACTTCCTGGCCTACCTATTCCAGTTTCATTAGAGTGCAAGAAGAGGAATGCTCAGAGTTTCAGGATATAACTCTTGGATCCTGAATCAGCCCATCCTCATCCTTGGTCCCGTCTGAAGAGGGTCCAGTATGGAAGCATCTGTCAAAACCTGCCTGACAACAAAGAGAGATTTACCGTGTCTCGAAGCCCAGTGTTCAAAAGTACTATTATTGTGTGGAAGTGGGAGGTGGGAGGCAAGACATGTGAGTGGGAACTGGGCATCTGTAAAGATTCAGTCAGGAGAAAAGGGAAACACTTCTTCGCCATCTGTGGGATGCAATGACCATCACAGGATCTGCCATCTGAAATAGTTTTTCTATACTTCAGACAAGAACTTTCAATGGCACCGGTCTCTTGCAATAAAGTGGGCATTTTTCTGATTATGACAAGCAACAAAATAGCATTTCTATGATGTCACATACAGATCCCTTCAATTACAGTAAGTCAAAACATGGAGCCTGAGGTCAGTCGCCTTATTTCTCTGCTTCTCCTTAATTTAACCCCGGTTCACTGATCATTGTCTCCCAAGAGTTCACGGTGAGGGGCCAAGTACCATCAATATACGACCTTGCAATCTAATGAGTGTACCATCACAGTGATCCACTTAGAAATTCTGTTGAAATATCAAAGTGCGATCGTTTAAACCAAGAAAATATGGAGTTCCCAATATATTACTTTAATATTAGGTCGGTTTTTTCCTTTGTACGATCTGCAAACACCCACTTGGGAAGGGAAGGCAGGAAGAATAGGAGAAAGCCTTGAAGGAAAACAAAGGGAAGTGGAAAGTTCCAAGCAGAAAGGGTTTTAAAACTGAATTGACTAGAAACAACAAATAACTTAAGAGATAAAGTTGAAGCAAAGAAACAACAGCAAAGTTCTTATTAGCCAGTTCAGGGGATGTGGGGTGCGAAAATCTACTCATGATCATAGCAGTCAGCTCCCCCAAACATCTTGTATGAATATGAAATATCAGGATATGTACAAAGAAGCAAAGTGCTGTGAAGAATTGCAATAAATTGGTTCAAATTGAGGGTGGAAATTGAAGGCATTTTCAGTACAGGCTTTCATTTTTCGGCCTTGTTTTTATACTCTTCTCCTATAGAACTTTTGTGCCTCTTTTAGAGCTGTCCCATTGAGGAATACAACTTAGTAGCTATGATTGGGATACAGTCACCATGAGTTCAGGTTAAGTCCATTTAATTTCCAACCAGTTGTGTCACCCGTCAATCTGCAATTGATTTTTAAAAATCAGCTGTGTTATATCACAGCTCCGCTCTATTGTCCTGACTCAGTTTCCCAATTATCCTGATTCAGTTCTTCTCCCGAAGTTTCCCTTGACCTTTCAGCTCCTGAAGGGCCAGCTTTGAAGGAGATGAGGTGAGATCTTTCAAGACAGTTGTGTGAAAATTGAGTAAGGCTTCATCTATTTCACAGCTGGAGTTGGGCCCGAAGGACTTTAAGCATCAAGGAAGGGCATGGATGCAAGTCCCCTCCCTGCTATCCCTAAAAGGCATACTTAAGTCCCCTTATTCTCCCTCCTCTGCATATCAGTGTGTCTTTCTGTTTAGGCAACATGGGCAACTACAGTACTTATATTGGGTCAGCCTCACTGCAAGTCCCACCTTGAATGGAAGATCCTCACAATGAGGAATCAGCCTGGTCAGGTGGTGGAGGGGTATTGGCAAGTGACAGACCCTGCCCCACGCCCCTCCTCTCCATTTGTTTTGCTCCTGTGGGACACTGATTCTTTGGAGAACATATAACAAACTTTGTTTGCTACTGTGGTATATTTCTCCAGCCTTGATGAAACACAATTCGAACCACACACAGCCTCCTTCCCTCTTTCAGAATACTTTGACAGAACATAATGCCCTCCCCTTCCTGGAGCCAGTAATATCAGCTACTGGCTTTATATGATGCCTTCCATGTCTGGTCGGGAAGCCCCTCATTAGGGCCATTCCCTCTCCAATGCCTCCCCACCCTGTCAATCCCTCCCACTCCTTTCTAGTATCCCTCTCACCGCGTCTCCTGCCCCCAGTTCACTTCTCATCTGCTGGATTATTGAGAGGATAGTCTCGGGAACAACATGGGGACCAACAGGATCCATTGGGTCCGCATCTTTCTCCATTTAACAAACAACGCCCAACAGTGACCAACTTCTGTCTTACCTCAGTTTCTCAGGCCACAGGAGGGAAATGACCGGTGGTCTGAAGTGCATATGGCAGAAACGTGACTAATAGTATCCCAAGTCCCCAACACATATATGTTTTGAAAAAGAAAACCCTAGGAGAGAGTGGTGCCACTGCAAGTGGTTTCACTAATGAGCAGCAACAAAAGGAATCAAAATAAAAACAACAAAAATAATAAACCATTCCGTTCTCAAATTCGAGGTAGAACCCGAAAGAAAGTTGAAGCCAATCATTTCCAGAGTTGAATATGAAAAGAAAGCAAACTGTGAAATAAGGTCCTTTAAAAAAAAAGTCTCTTTGAAAAATATAAAGATATCTTGATCCAGTGATTGAATCATAATTATGGAATGAAGCAAAGGCAATACTAAGGGTAGGCGATGTTAAAAGATGTACTTGTTTTCCATGGGAGGCATGGTGAAGCAGTTTGGGGAAGAAAAGATTGTTTTGGTGGAAGGGCTCCTTTCCGTCCTGTTTCCATCTCAGCACATCAGACAGCTGGAGGTCTTGAGGAGTTTGAAATGCGTGATGTTACTGCTAAGGACCCAAGGAGAGATCTTTCCGCACTAAGAAGAAGGAAGGAGTATTCAATCTCAAGAGATGGTAACACTGAAGCAGTGTAAAAGAGAAGAAAGGTGAGAACTCAGAACTAAACAGAGTGTGTGAAGTCATCTTCATCAAAAGACAGGAGTTTTACCTTTTGAGGGCAGAGTTAAGAGAGGGCTAAGGTGAGAAGGATATAAGAAGTCTCACACAGCTCAGTGCTGGTATCTTTTGCCTCAGAGCTCAAGGGCAGAGCTGCTACTCCCTTTACCTGAAAAGGAAGGAATCAGAGGCTTAGGAACACACAGGCAAGAGTTTAATTGCCACCCTCCAGACAGGTTCCACTTGCCTTGCATCTGCCTGAACTGCCTCACTGACTGGGCAGGACTGAGAGCAGAGAGAGTCTTCTCCAGAGAGTGAGGGAACACTGAACTACAAATCCGCATGAGAGCGGGTGGGCGGGGTCATTCATTACTAATTTGACTGCGTGCTGAGCAGGAAACCTGCAGATCAGGTCACTGCCTATGCTCCAACCTCATCTGCTGCAGAAAGTGGTGACCCTGGCACCTGTGAACATGGGAGAACAATAGATGCCTGTGAGACAGACCTGTAGCCCCTCTGTGACTCCTGCCATCAGCCCCAGAGCACAAGCACCAACAAGTCCTTCCTTTGAGACAGCTGCCAAGGACAAGGCAAGAATAGTTCATGAGACATGGAGGATCTGATAGCAAAAAGAAGAGAAATTCCTCAAACTGCACTGAAAACCTGAGAAGAAGAGAGGCTCAATTCACAGAGATGTAAGCACCTACACTTTGAAATATTGTTATTTCTGAATATGCAATTCACCAGTTCCTAATAATGGATGAAAAATATGAATACCATAATGTTTTCTCCAATCAGAGTTCATTGTTGAAATAACCAATTCCCCAAATGTGAATATTGTTCTAAATTTAATGAGCCATTTTAAAATTAACAAAACAGAAAACAAATCACACAGAACACAGAACTCACCTAACTTCCTTACAGTCAAAGTCTTCTTCAGCAGCCAAGAGATAGTCCAAACCAATCTATTGTCCATTGCTTGGCTACGTCAGAACCGCCTGTCCCCTGAGTTTTTTGAAGTCCTGCAAAAGTCTTTATAAGAAATAGGGGAATCCAATGACTCCAGCAGATTTTGAAGTCCTGTAACAATCTTTTATCACTCTCAGAGAATCCAATGATTTCGAGAGTTTTCAAGTCCCGGCGTCTCGAGAGAATCCAATGATTCCCTGAGGATTAAGTCCCAGAGAATCCAATGACTCTGAGGGTTTTCAAGTCCCATGTCTTAGAAAATCCAATTCCTGATGGTTTTTCAAGTCCACAACAATTTTATCATGTCTCAGAGAATCCAATGACCCTGAGGGTTGAAGTCCAACAATCTTTGATGTCCATGAGTCAACCGCATTAACCGCCGCCTTTCAATGGTGAGCACAATCAAAGCAAACAGAACCAGTCTCTGGATGGTTTTCAATGTCCCCTTGTTTCAAGGGTCTGCTCCGTCTCTCTCTGCGATGGACAAGGCGAATATGGCTCGTTGGCACCCATCTGATTCCTTTTCCACCCGTAGAGACAAGCAAGCAAACCCTCTCCCAAAGCACACAGGTCCTTTTCCACCACCACTCTGGTCTCCACATCATCACCCGGCGATTAGCTGTGGAAGATAGTGGAGCTGCCCGCAGCGGTTTTTCACCGACTTTCCGGTGGATATAAACCTGTCTGGAGCAAAGTGATCTTTGTCAAATCAATAGTTAATAGCATAAAGTATTTCAGATTTAGGTAGTTCTTAGGTTTTACCTGTGGCCCCCTCTTTGTTTCTTGAGGAGTGTTCAATATCTCTGTTTCTCCTGTCCATCACCCGTCCTTGAGGATTAAAACGTATGCCAGTGGTGTGAATATCTTATACTGTGCACAGTGCAAATGCTTTCAGTTATAAGCAGGACCATTGTTCGTTTTATTGTTTATATAATAACCCTGCTTAAAAATCCCAGTGTCATTTTAATTAATTGCTGAAACATCTTTCCCCACAGATTGATAGATTTTAAAACTATAAAGAGTAAAAACTCCTGATTTGCCTTCTCACAAAGTCTCATCTCATAGGGCAGCACTAACTTCTGCTGCCAGCTGACCCCCTCCCACGCCAGACATGTAGGTGTTGCTTGATCTTTGGCCAGTGACTGGGCCAATTGGCCCCTCTAATGACCGTCCGACCTGCACCTTCAGTGTTCACCAACTCCTCCAATGGAAGGCCATTTATATAGATCGTGGCGTGGTCGATCAGTTGTTACAGCTGTTGTCCAATATAGCTGTTGATTTTTGAGATCTCGAAAATCAGAATCTGGTGACCATCACCAAGCCGCTTATTAGGATTGTGTGTGTGTATTAGTAAACCTGATGCCACTATTTCTCCTGCGCTAAGTCACACATTGTTCGCCTGTATTGGCAGACTGGGATATTATTCACATTCTGTCACACTGGAAGAGGTGGCATGCATGGTGTTTTGGGTACGTTACCAGGAGGTAAAATGGTCAAGCTTCACTGTGCCTGAAGTCATAGGAGTCCAGGGCTGGAGAGGAATGTAGAGATTTCACCTCTCCAGGGTTATCTCAGTTGTCTCAGCTGCATACAACCCTATTCTCCCAATTGTAATCCCTCCTTTCTCCCATCAGGTTGCTTCCTGCTGATTGATTGTGAATCCCTTTCTCCCATCATATGGCTTCCTCTGCTGATTATCATGTCTGGGGTATTGGACTTCTGTGGCATTCTCTGTGCACCATTGGCCGTCATGCCCCAAGTTTGCTCAGCTCCCAATAGCCTCCCTCATTCCGTTTCCTGAACCTGTCTAGTATTCTGAGGCTCCAATGAAGCCTCTTGTTGCATTTTTGGACATGGGGGTACTGGGTCTTGTTCTCCCACCCTGTTTTCTCACTTGCCCTATATTTCAACATTGAGCTTTCAGATACCCGACTTTACCTCACCGAGTGATCACTGACATGTCTCTCTCTAGGTGTCCCTTGCCAGAAGCGACACCGTTCCATGTTGGGATCTTGGTCTGCCTACTGAAGTCTGGCTATAAAAAGGCACGCAGCCCACTGTGGCACAGCGTCTTATGGAACCCCCAGCGACATCCTTCGCGCAGTCATAGTTTAACCTTTCCTGCAATAACCTCTCAATAGCATCTTCCTTAGCAAAGCTGCCTTATTAAAACATCTGTTGATGAATTTTCTCATTAGTTCTTTAGAGCGTTCACAAACGTCCTGACAAAAGTCAGCAAGTGGTTCCCACGTCTGTGTTATTTTTGTGAAGGCCTCACCTTGTCATTTTTATTGTGAATCGAAGCTCACACTTTGATAGCATTAGCAGCAATTTGCTCATATGCTGTGGTAATTAATCTGTACTGTGACGTTCGCATAGACCCATACCGTTAGTAGGTCAGGTAACGTGCATGAACAGCATTATCAATTTTTGTTGGACTTGTATCCTACAGAGCTCACTATATTCAGAAAGTCACATGTAATTTTGTTCAGTTCTTAGTACCCCTTGCTATAGATTTCAGTCATCAGGGAGTCGACTTGTAAAAAGCCAAATTCCTGTATTGAGTATCTTAACATAAGCTGATGTAGCCCCATAAAGAGTAGAAATTTTTCAGGTCTTTGATGTGATTTCTATGTTGGTGGCAAGCGTATCTGGACTTTCTTGACCTGAGGCATTAAACTGGGGAAATTACAGAAAGACATGTGCCTGGAGCCCTGACATCCACGCCCTTTTCAGCCTTCATTAAGCCCTCTGTAATCTTACACTACAATTAGTGCTGGTGTCAATGCCTCGGCCCTGAAGTCCCCCACTGTGCCTCCCTCCCTCCATCCCTGAGGGAGTTGATGGAGGAGTAGGTCAATCACTTCCTTCCTAAGGTGATGAAGCTGCCTCCTGAGATGGAAAGTCACCACACCCTTGCTCACTTTAGTCTCCATGCCCCGGAGGGAGATATGGTCATTAATCTTCATTGCCTTCCTCCTTAATATCAGGCCTCCCTCTGGCTACCTGGAGCAGGAGCAGTGGGTTTTTCTTCTTCTAGGATAGGGTTTCTGTGTGCTAACTGAATTATATTGTATAAATAAAATGCCCTCGATGCAAGTCTGAATGAGGACTGTTTTCACTGTAAATATGGACAACTATAGTCCAACTAGTAACCACAGTTATCCGGAGAGATCTGCTCCCTGCTCTATGAACCATGTGGGAGATGCGGTTTAATGTACCCACAAGTCTAGTCACTGTTCCAAGGATATAGCCTGTCCTTCTATCAGTCATACATGCTTTCATAGCACCACTCTTAGTGTGGGCTGAGGTTGGGGGCGGGATGGACAGACTTTAGATAGCATTTGTCCCACTTTGCCAAAAATAAAGATTACTAGTTAAGTTTTTAAGAAAGCAAGTTCCTGTTTGTCTATTAACAATACCACCCGTTCGGTCATCAAGACTTCTTCAGTCCTTGGTTCCCACCACGGCGCCAAATGTGAAAATCGCGTATTTTAAAATCAATGGGGCCAGAGTCAGAATTAGAGTTAGGGAAAATCGTCAATCTTTTATTCAGTGAAGAAGGATCAGAGGTGGAAGAGAATCGGCGATAAGCAATGTGTTCAGCTGAGCTCAAGAAGCTAGCTATCCCAGCAGCCACACGACCAGCAGCTAGGAGTATGGGAACCCAGGCCCACCCTCCCAGCTTCTTCCTTGCTCCCTGCCTCCCACCCACCAAAATCGGTCATTTCTTATACAACACACATCAGACGTACAGAGTGGCCAGGAATTTTTATCCAATCATGTATATTAATGGAGTATAGCCCACTCAATATTTAGCCCCTCACACACTGGGACCAGTGTGAATCAACAAACCTCAGCCCATTACACCCTACTCCGCCTTCTTCCTTCCTCCCCCTTTCTCCTCTCCTCCTCCACCCTCCCTTCCTCCTCCTCCCTTCTCTTCTCCCTCTTCTCCCTTCTCGTTCCTCCTCCTTCTCTCCCTTTTCCTTCTCCCTCCTCCCCTTCTTCTTCTCTTCTTTAAAATTATCAGGCAAAGAAAAACCCTCACCATAGAAACTCAATATGGGAAGAGGGAGGACTAGGCTTCATCTGTAGGAGGACCGAAGAAAAAATCACCCCAAAGAGGCTTATGAAATGTCTCAGCTCAGAAAGAATTTATAGAAGAACCTCAAAAAAAATTAGAAATCAAAATGAGAGACATTGAGGAAAAGTTAAACTAAACTAAACTGAAAACCATCCAAGATAAGCAAGGAAATTTATTTTTTTGGGAAAAAGTTAATGAAACTACAAAAATGACAGGAATCTTAAAGAAAAAAACAACCTTTTGAAAATTAGAACTGGGCAAAGGAAACAGTGAAGCAGGAGAGACCAAGACCATCAATACAGATTATGTGGGAAGAATGAAAGAAAATAGAAAAGAATGAAACACTTATTTAAAACAAACAAACAATGATCGGAGAATAATTGAACTGCCTGAAAGTTGTGACCAAAAAGAGGATCTTGTAACAATAATGCAAGAAATATTCTGTAAAGGACCATACTTAAGTATGAAGTGGCAGGTCGGTTCTTCAAAAATCTCCTACTGCTGCCACCTTGAATAAATGACAAATCAGCCTTTACTGACACAGATGTTGCTTATAGATTGGGAATAAAATAAATTGGAGGCAAGAGGAGAGAGGTCAGAGAATGCAACTGCCTCTCAGTCTCCTTGTATCATTATTATCCTCTCACATGAAGGGATCCATTCTGCTGGTTTGAATTGGATCCCCAGCAGCCACTAGCAGGTTGCTTCCATAACAATAATCCAAGATGACTTATTGGATTGATAGAACATGAGGGAAAAGTCGAACTAGAAAAAAATCCACCAATCACCACTTCAATGAAATCCTTTGTGGAAAACACATAAAAACATTATAGCCAAATTTGGAAACCCCTAGCTCAAAGAGAAAATTTTGCAAGAAACAAGAAAAAAAAATTCAAATAAGGGGGAGTTCAAATTAGAATTGTACAGGACTTATCAACAGCCACAATAAAAGACCACAGATCCTGGAATCATATCTACTAAAAATCAAAAAAAAAAAAAATTAGGCTCAGGATCAAAAAATATCATATCCACCAAAAGTTATCTATAATATTGAATGAGAAAAGATGGCCTTATGCCCCTGTAAGATTTCGGTCCTTTTTTCTATTAACCAAACCCAACCAATAGAAGTAACACATAAGAGTCATCGAAAAGATCCACTAAGGAAACCTGACATGGACAAACTTTTAACCTGTAATCTATAACTTGCTTTTAAGACCGACATCAACAATAGGATAACATAAAAGAAACATTGGGAAGAGTTGTAAACTAAAAATAAATAGTAATTAAAGGTGGCCAAACGAGGTAAAGAAGAAGAATAGTTACAGAGTAATAGAGGAGGATGGTTACGGTTGGAAAACTATTCATTGTGAATGGGTTACAATACATAAGGCTCATAAGGGTATAGCACCAAGAAAATCTATAGTGCAAAGAACAACGTGGAGAGGGATGGAGATGAAGCCAAGGAAGAAAGATTTTAGTAGAAATAAAATGAGGATGTTGAGAATTAAAACAACAAAGCAGAATTAAAGCAAATTACCTAAAGCAGGAAAGTGAAAATATCTCTATGTGCATAAATATCCCTCCCCAAACTATAGCCTACTTGGGGATAGTGGAGGGCGGAGAAAGGGGAAAAAGAATAGAGTAAACAAAGAGTGTAGCAGAGAACAAAAGAACAATTTAAAAGGAAGTAAAGACAGACACTTATGAATATTATTTATTCTAACATATATATATATATATATACACACACACTTTCTGAAATTAGTATTCATTATTATAGATTTTGAATATTCTTAATATTGTTGGACCAATGACAATGTTCTCTTTTGTTTTCTTTCTCACTTTACTCTCATATTCCTTCAGCCTTTTGTAATGATGCTTTTCCCCTGAGACACTGGGGTTAAGTTCATGTCCAGGTCACATAGCGCTAGAAGTGATGGTAGTGTCTGAGGCCAGATTTAATGCAGGTCCTGACCAGTGGCTGCGCCCATCCATTGCATCACCCAGCTGCCCCTGATGATTGTTTTTAGTCAAAATAAATGTTAAAGAACCTCAATTAATCTCAAGGGATATTTACTGAACCCATAGACATCCTGGAGTTTTTCTAAGTATTGAAGGAAATATAATTTCAAAGATATTAATAGAACTATACTAAAAGAAAAAATAAATGTAAACACAATAAATAAGCAACAGATGAATAAAGGGTAAGAAATTGAGCCAAAACAAATAACAAATTAAAGTTTTGTGTTACTTTTTTTATTCCCATTTTCTCCTTTTAGAGCTACTATTTCTCTCAGAGATTCAACAAATATATTTTCAAAACAATAGAGAAGTCTCCTTATTATACCTTAAGATAAAATCAAATTCTTTTTCCACCCAAAGCCTACTTACTTTTGATGGATTGACAGCAAATCAACTCCCCTGTAATGGATACATAAATCACTATTGTAAAACAGCAGGCAGTCCATTATTACATAAAAAAAAAGGGGGGAAGAATCATTTGACTGTAGAGTTATGTCATTTTGAAATATTATGAACTCTCACATACTGAGAGTTGAAAAGGATCTAAAGGAATAAGAAGGGAAAAATATAGGACAAAAGCTAGATCTAAACCTTTGCTGACAAAAGCACTGAGAAGTCTACAGAGAGAACACAGCATGTCATCATTTGAAATAAAAAGAAACATTAATAACAGAAAGTGTTGCCAACTTTAGTGCAATCAGTGCATTAACAAAGGAGAAAACACAGACATTGAAGAAGGAAATATCAAAGTTTATTTGGGGTGAACCGGGATTATGGGGTAGAGGCAGGAGGAATTTGGAAGATGCAGAGATGATTTGGGAGGTTTTTTCCTTGTTAAAAGTTTCCAACTCAGAGTAGCATCAGAAAGGTGATATCTTGAGGACTGCACTGAGGTATGTTACTGCAGGAACCAAGGTGTCCAGTACCAAGAGGGAGGGAAGGAGTTATCCAAGACATGGTAACACTGGAAGGTGATGAGAAGAAAGGCAAGAAATCAGCCCCAGAGTGTGGAAGTCTTATCAAAAGATAGAGCCACCATTTTGAGGGTGGAGGTAAGAGAGGGCTACAGTGGAAGGATGTCAAGAAGGCTCACAGCCGTAAGTCAGTGTCAGTGTCTTTGCCTCCTCAGAGCCCACCGTAAAGAGCCCACTGAAAAGGAAGGAACAGAGATTCAGGAACATACATTCAAGAGTTTTAATTGCTACTCCACGAAGTCTCTGATTTACTGCAGGCCTGCCTTGCTCATGAATGGGGTGACTGAGATGCAGAGAGGGTCTTCCTCCAGGACAGTGAGGGTTTTAACAGAACCTTGCCTGCACAGGAGCAGTGGGGGGGTCATTCACAGACAAGGAGGATCGACTGCTAAGCAGGAACTGAGGCACTCCTGTAGAATCACTAGCAAGATGTTCCTTCCCAACCTCACCTGGTTACAGAAAGAGGTGGGCCCTGAGCACCTGTGACTCAACATGGAGAACAAGAGATTTTCTTCTGTGAGGAACTGAGTGCCCATCTGTACCCTGCTTATCAGCCCCAGAGCAAGGACCACCAAGTCCTTCCCCTTGGGAGACAAAGGACAAAGTGTAAGAAGAAGTTCATGAGATATGGAGGATCTTACAGAAGAAAGAAGAGAAATTTCAAACTGCAATGGACACCTTGAGAAGAAGAAAGGCAGAAATCGCAGAGCACACCTACATTTTGAAAGAGTCAGCTATTTCTGAATATAGGAAAATTCAATCATAATTTTATGCGAGTATGAAGGAATGCCCTTGGAAAGGCTGGAGGAGCATCCAGACACACAATATGGCCGTAAACTTGGAGGAGCGGAGCATGAGCTGACCCAACAAATCCAGAATCTACGACAAATGGTATTCCAAGTAGAAGAGAATTTGGACATGATGCCCTTGGAAATTATCCGGTGGTTGTGCCAGACACTTTGAAAAAAAGTAAGAACTTTCCAACGAGTTAGTACTTTCCATTTGGCCACCTGCCCTGTCACAGCATGGAGAAATGCTCAGAGTTTCCACAGGGATATAACCTTGAGAATCAGCCTAATCATCTCATCCTGTCTGAAGATTTCAAGAGAGTCCAGTATGCAGCATCTGGCAAGACCTTCCTGACAACAAAGAGATTGATTGTGTTCTTGGGGTTTTAGGAGCCCAGAAGTTCCTCAGAAAATCACCATTAAAGTGGAGGTGGGAGTGCATAGAGTGATTGGGCATTTGTAAAGTATTCAATCAGCAAAGAGAAAGACCCTGTTCTCATCTAAGGATGTAATGACCATCACAGCATTAACGGTTCGGAAATAGTTTCTTTTATTTGTACTTCAGATAAGAACTTTCAATGGCGCAGACCTTCAAAATAAAGTGGGCATTTTCTTGATTTGAAATGAAACAAATAGCATTTTATGATCTCACATAAAGATCCCTTTATCTACAGCAAGTCAAAACATGGAATTGAGGCATCTTAGCCCTATTTCTCTCCTGCCTCCCACTTAAAAAAGCACCCCGGTTCACTCATCATTTGCCCCAAGAGTCTGGCTAGGTAGAGGGCTGCCCACAGTCCCACTACTAAGGATGACTCTTCTGAAAATGAGTGTAATACTGCCAGTAAGATGCTCCATTTTTTGAATTCCTGTTGAAATGTAAAAGATAAGGATTTTGGAGTAATTATCATTTTAAGTGAGACCAAGGCTGCCTCCAGAAAACCTTCACATTTTTACCTGCAAATATTTTGAACACTTTGTGCAATTGTATAAGATTACACACCACGGGCACAATCCCTTTAATCCTCAAGGGTCAAGCAATCATAGAAAGAAGAAGTCAATACATTGTATTAAGACACCTCCAAAAACAAAAGAAAGGGGGAGCCATAGAAAACTTAAGTAGAGTAACTTCTAAACATAGTTCTCATACCATTAATTTTTAAAATTTTGAGGAAAGACGCACCCGGCTCCAGTAGACAGGTTTACAACCCAACAGAAGAGCAGTGTCCAGCAAAGTAGCCAGCCCACCAGGTCTCTCAGAGCACCCGCCAGGTGATGGAGAGATCCAGAAAGTGGTGAATGAAGGACCGATAGGTTAACTGCTTGGGAAGAGAATTTGCTTGTATCTTCACAGGAGAGAAGGGAATCAGATGTAAGTTGAATTTATCCTAGCTCTCCTCCTTGTCCATCAGGAGAAACAAAAAGGTAAAACCTCTAAAAAGGAGAAGATTCAAGAAAATTCATCACTAAAGATATATTGATAATGAGACTGTTAAATAACTTTTAAAATCTATTGCTGGATTCCTGCACACACGGACAATGGATTTCTTCAGGACTATTTTCAGACTTTGGAGATGTGATAATTCTGTATGTTGATTCATAGAAAAAATTGTTTATTTCAGCTATGCAGGGAATCGTTGGATTTCGGCATATGAACTGAATGGACAAAGTGTAATTGTAAAATTTCACAGTGTTAATTCATGTTATTTGTTAACATTAGTGCTAGCCTTGTGTTATATTGTTATGTGCTTTATTATGTAACTATGTGTAATGCCTTTGTTGATGGATTAATGTATACCTTTACCATGGTTTCATTTTAGAAACCTTTCTACCCTGATTTGATTTTCTATTTCCTTTGGTGGCTTTTCATCTCCTTCCTGAGATGTCAGGAAGGTGATCGACTATTTTGGGAGGTCTCTCACCCCTGTTAGGAAGTCCATGAGTTATGACCAATTTGAGCTATGTTCTAAATCAAAAGAAAGGGAGATGATGGAAACCATGTTAGTTTATTGAATTGATTTGATTCAGAAAGAGATATTGGGACAGAACTTGAAACAGAGTACCAAGTGGAACTGATAGAAAATGCTTTTTGTTCACACCTTTAGAGTATCTCATAAGTATCTAAGTACCATGGAGAATCCTGGGGCTGGCTTAGTCTGAATTCACACTTCCCTTGTAGTTCTTAGGGACCAGAGAGCGCTCTGGAAATAACACAGAATCCTCTCCCTCCAGAAAATGGAGTTAACTTGGGAGATCACCCAAATAGAGGTGGAGAGCTATTGGAGTTGGGAACCGACTATAGGTACTCTCATTTGAGGTATTTACTGAGTTAGTTACGGTGAGTTACTAGGAAACTCTGGGAGCTGGAGAGAGTTTTACTGAGAGTTGAGAGAGCTTGGAAACCATATAAAAGAGGATGTGAAGAATTGCAACAAAATAGTCCTCAACTTAGTGTGTAGAAATTGAAGGAAGACATTTGCCTAATAGACTTTCATTTTGTCATTCTATTTTTATACTCTTCTTTTATAGAACTTTTTTGTGCTTCTTCTCCAGAGCCATATCCCAAACAAATTAGAATATGCATCGACTGACTAGTCACCATGTGTCCAGGTAAAAGTCCATTTCAATTAAATCCAATTAAACTCAACTCTGCAATATTTTAAAACACTGGAAGGTATTATGCCACAGTTCTCTTTTATTGTCCTGACCATTTCTAATTGTCCTGGATTAGTCCTGCCCTTTCAGTTTCCGTTTCTCAGTTCCCACAAAAGTTCTCCTTTTTCAGAATACTTGACAGAATATCAAAAATTCCTGTCCCCATCCCGCGTTATTAGAATATCAGATACAAATGCTATCAAGAGCCTTCCCCTGTCTCTGAGGCCTCCCCTCATTAGGGTCATCCCTTCTCCAGTGGCTCACCATAACCTGTCGCTCTTCCCACTGTAGTACCCTGCTCCAACCCTGCCTCAGTTCATTCTCATCTCTATTAAACTTGTGTGCTACATGACATTGAGAACTCTGAAGACTTGCTGGATTATCTGAGATGAGAACTACTTAGGCCCTGGGGACCAAACATGATCCATTGGTCCAAGCATATCTCCGGTTTAATAAATTATTCATCAGCTTAATCTGTGTCTTGCTCAGTTTCAGGCACAAGGAAAAAGGAAACATCATGGTCTGAAGTGCATGGGTGAACAATATCAGGGTCTGAGGTCCATACATATATATTTCCATGTTATGGTAAACGGCAGGGGAAAGAGTGGAAGCACTTTGGGAAGTGGGAGTTCACCTTGATAGCAACAGCACTTTAAAGAGGGCAAACACTTAAAACATTGTAATTCAGTTCTCAAACCTTTTATGTCAGAACCAAAGAAAATGCAATTTCTTCTGAGTTGAATATTCAAAAGTTGAAAGGGTGAATCAGAAATAAGATCCTTTAAAAATCTTTTAAAATATAAAGACATCTTTGATCCACTGATTGAATCATAATCATGAATGAGAAAAGGGGAAACTAAAGGAGAGTTATAGAAAGGTTAAGTTGATACTTGTTTCATGGAAACATGGTGGGAAGCAGTTTGGGAAAAAAGGCCTTGTTTGGGGGAAGGGTCTTCCTGCTGTTTCCATCTGAGTTAACATCAGAAAGGTGGAGGTCTTGAGGCTATAAATGGAGGTATGTTACAGCTTGAGAGACCCAAGGAGGAAATCTTCCAGCACTAAGAGGGAGAGAAGGAATTTTCTCCTCTTCGCTAAAAAAAAATGGTGACTCAGATGTGTGGGATGAGAAATAGGCAGAACCAGCCCTGGCTGAGTGTGGAAAGTCCCATCAAAGACAGAAGTTCTCAACTTTGGGGTGTGGAAAGAGGTTGGCCAAGCAGGAAGAGATACACAAGGCTCACATAGCTCAGGGGCAACATCTTTGCCGGCCAGTGCTCAAGGGCAGAGCCAGCTCCTCTCCTACCTGAAAAAGGAGGAATCAGAGGCTTGGTGGATCACACATGCAAGAACCGGAATTGCTAACTCCACAGGTCTCACCTCACTGCATCTGGCTCAGACTGCCTGGATGCCGAACAGGAACCTGAGGACTTCCCAGAATCACTCGGGGATGCTCCATCCTCACCTCAAGCTGTGCAGAATGAGGGACCTGAGCACCTGGGATCAACATGGAGAACAAGAGATGTTCTTCTGTCAGGGGAAGACCAGAGGCCCTCTCAGGACTCCTGCTTATCAGCCCCAGAGACAAGGACCACCGTTCCTCAACTGAGACAGCTGCTGATAAGGCAAGAAGAAGCTCCGTGAGATATGAGGATCTTAAAGAAGAAAGAGAAGAGAGATTTCAAACCACTGGACACCTTGAAAAAGAAGAGGCACAATTCAAGGAAGCACCCACACTTTGAAAAGAGGCAACTATTTCTGAATATGGCAAATTCACTCCTGAGGAAAATTATGAATACCAAAAGGCTGGTGAAAGCATCCAGAAGGAACTCCCCTCCAACTAGAAGAGACGAGAACAAGCTGCCCAACAAGCTGCACAAGTGAAGTTCGAAGTAGAGAGAATTCTGGACAAGATGCCCTTGGGAAATGTGATCCACAGTTAAGCCAGACACCTTGAAAAAGAAAGAACTTGTACTCCAAAGACCATTATTTCCTTCCACTTCCTGGCCTACCTATTCCAGTTTCATTAGAGTGCAAGAAGAGGAATGCTCAGAGTTTCAGGATATAACTCTTGGATCCTGAATCAGCCCATCCTCATCCTTGGTCCCGTCTGAAGAGGGTCCAGTATGGAAGCATCTGTCAAAACCTGCCTGACAACAAAGAGAGATTTACCGTGTCTCGAAGCCCAGTGTTCAAAAGTACTATTATTGTGTGGAAGTGGGAGGTGGGAGGCAAGACATGTGAGTGGGAACTGGGCATCTGTAAAGATTCAGTCAGGAGAAAAGGGAAACACTTCTTCGCCATCTGTGGGATGCAATGACCATCACAGGATCTGCCATCTGAAATAGTTTTTCTATACTTCAGACAAGAACTTTCAATGGCACCGGTCTCTTGCAATAAAGTGGGCATTTTTCTGATTATGACAAGCAACAAAATAGCATTTCTATGATGTCACATACAGATCCCTTCAATTACAGTAAGTCAAAACATGGAGCCTGAGGTCAGTCGCCTTATTTCTCTGCTTCTCCTTAATTTAACCCCGGTTCACTGATCATTGTCTCCCAAGAGTTCACGGTGAGGGGCCAAGTACCATCAATATACGACCTTGCAATCTAATGAGTGTACCATCACAGTGATCCACTTAGAAATTCTGTTGAAATATCAAAGTGCGATCGTTTAAACCAAGAAAATATGGAGTTCCCAATATATTACTTTAATATTAGGTCGGTTTTTTCCTTTGTACGATCTGCAAACACCCACTTGGGAAGGGAAGGCAGGAAGAATAGGAGAAAGCCTTGAAGGAAAACAAAGGGAAGTGGAAAGTTCCAAGCAGAAAGGGTTTTAAAACTGAATTGACTAGAAACAACAAATAACTTAAGAGATAAAGTTGAAGCAAAGAAACAACAGCAAAGTTCTTATTAGCCAGTTCAGGGGATGTGGGGTGCGAAAATCTACTCATGATCATAGCAGTCAGCTCCCCCAAACATCTTGTATGAATATGAAATATCAGGATATGTACAAAGAAGCAAAGTGCTGTGAAGAATTGCAATAAATTGGTTCAAATTGAGGGTGGAAATTGAAGGCATTTTCAGTACAGGCTTTCATTTTTCGGCCTTGTTTTTATACTCTTCTCCTATAGAACTTTTGTGCCTCTTTTAGAGCTGTCCCATTGAGGAATACAACTTAGTAGCTATGATTGGGATACAGTCACCATGAGTTCAGGTTAAGTCCATTTAATTTCCAACCAGTTGTGTCACCCGTCAATCTGCAATTGATTTTTAAAAATCAGCTGTGTTATATCACAGCTCCGCTCTATTGTCCTGACTCAGTTTCCCAATTATCCTGATTCAGTTCTTCTCCCGAAGTTTCCCTTGACCTTTCAGCTCCTGAAGGGCCAGCTTTGAAGGAGATGAGGTGAGATCTTTCAAGACAGTTGTGTGAAAATTGAGTAAGGCTTCATCTATTTCACAGCTGGAGTTGGGCCCGAAGGACTTTAAGCATCAAGGAAGGGCATGGATGCAAGTCCCCTCCCTGCTATCCCTAAAAGGCATACTTAAGTCCCCTTATTCTCCCTCCTCTGCATATCAGTGTGTCTTTCTGTTTAGGCAACATGGGCAACTACAGTACTTATATTGGGTCAGCCTCACTGCAAGTCCCACCTTGAATGGAAGATCCTCACAATGAGGAATCAGCCTGGTCAGGTGGTGGAGGGGTATTGGCAAGTGACAGACCCTGCCCCACGCCCCTCCTCTCCATTTGTTTTGCTCCTGTGGGACACTGATTCTTTGGAGAACATATAACAAACTTTGTTTGCTACTGTGGTATATTTCTCCAGCCTTGATGAAACACAATTCGAACCACACACAGCCTCCTTCCCTCTTTCAGAATACTTTGACAGAACATAATGCCCTCCCCTTCCTGGAGCCAGTAATATCAGCTACTGGCTTTATATGATGCCTTCCATGTCTGGTCGGGAAGCCCCTCATTAGGGCCATTCCCTCTCCAATGCCTCCCCACCCTGTCAATCCCTCCCACTCCTTTCTAGTATCCCTCTCACCGCGTCTCCTGCCCCCAGTTCACTTCTCATCTGCTGGATTATTGAGAGGATAGTCTCGGGAACAACATGGGGACCAACAGGATCCATTGGGTCCGCATCTTTCTCCATTTAACAAACAACGCCCAACAGTGACCAACTTCTGTCTTACCTCAGTTTCTCAGGCCACAGGAGGGAAATGACCGGTGGTCTGAAGTGCATATGGCAGAAACGTGACTAATAGTATCCCAAGTCCCCAACACATATATGTTTTGAAAAAGAAAACCCTAGGAGAGAGTGGTGCCACTGCAAGTGGTTTCACTAATGAGCAGCAACAAAAGGAATCAAAATAAAAACAACAAAAATAATAAACCATTCCGTTCTCAAATTCGAGGTAGAACCCGAAAGAAAGTTGAAGCCAATCATTTCCAGAGTTGAATATGAAAAGAAAGCAAACTGTGAAATAAGGTCCTTTAAAAAAAAAGTCTCTTTGAAAAATATAAAGATATCTTGATCCAGTGATTGAATCATAATTATGGAATGAAGCAAAGGCAATACTAAGGGTAGGCGATGTTAAAAGATGTACTTGTTTTCCA
Source organism: Sarcophilus harrisii (assembly GCF_902635505.1). Lineage (NCBI taxonomy): Eukaryota > Metazoa > Chordata > Mammalia > Dasyuromorphia > Dasyuridae > Sarcophilus > Sarcophilus harrisii. The sequence continues at coordinate 6,860 of NW_022290895.1, read as the reverse complement.
TGGGAGGCATGGTGAAGCAGTTTGGGGAAGAAAAGATTGTTTTGGTGGAAGGGCTCCTTTCCGTCCTGTTTCCATCTCAGCACATCAGACAGCTGGAGGTCTTGAGGAGTTTGAAATGCGTGATGTTACTGCTAAGGACCCAAGGAGAGATCTTTCCGCACTAAGAAGAAGGAAGGAGTATTCAATCTCAAGAGATGGTAACACTGAAGCAGTGTAAAAGAGAAGAAAGGTGAGAACTCAGAACTAAACAGAGTGTGTGAAGTCATCTTCATCAAAAGACAGGAGTTTTACCTTTTGAGGGCAGAGTTAAGAGAGGGCTAAGGTGAGAAGGATATAAGAAGTCTCACACAGCTCAGTGCTGGTATCTTTTGCCTCAGAGCTCAAGGGCAGAGCTGCTACTCCCTTTACCTGAAAAGGAAGGAATCAGAGGCTTAGGAATACACAGGCAAGAGTTTAATTGCTAACTTCCAGACAGGTCTCACTTGCTTGCATCTGCCTGAACTGCCTCACTGACTGGGTGACTGAGAGTGCAGAGAGAGTCTTCCAGGAGAGTGAGGGAGCCACTGGAACTACAACCTGTACAGAGAGCGGGGGGCGGGGTCATTCATTAGCCAATTTGACTGGCTGCTGAGCAGGAACCTGCAGACTGTGCATCACTGGCAAGATGCTCCAACCTCATCTGCTGCAGAAAGTGGTGACCCTGAGCACCTGTGAACAACATGGAGAACAATAGATGTTCTTCTGTGAGATAGACCAGAAGCCCCTCTGTGATTCCTGCTTATCAGCCCCAGAGCACAAGCACCACCAAGTCCTTCCCTTGGAGACAGCTGCTGACAAGTGCAAGAAGAAGCTCCGCGAGATATGGAGGATCTTACAGTAAAAAGAAGAGAAATTTCAAACTGCACTGGAAACCTTGAGAAGAAGAGAGGCTCAATTCACAGAGAGCACCTACACTTTGAAAAACACAGCTATTTCTGAATATGCAAAAATTCACCAGTTCCTAATGGATGAAAAATATGAATACCAAAAAATGTTGGTGCACACATCCAGAAGTAACCTACTCCAACTAGAAGAGAATGAGAACAAACTGTTCCAACAAATACAAAAGCGGCAACAAGTGAAGTTCGAAGTAGAGGAGAAGTTGGACATGATGCCCTTGGAAATGATCCAGGCTGTGCCAGACACTTTGAAAAAAAAGGAAGAACTTGTACTCCAAAGACCAGCACTTCCTTCCCTTTCCTGGCCTGCCTGCTCCATTACAGGCATGAGAGAAATGCTCAGGAGCTTCTTCAGGGATATAACTCTTGATCCTGAATCAGCCCATCCTCATCTCATCCTGTCTGAGGATTTGAAGAGGGTCCAGTATGGAAGCATCTGTCAAGATCTGCCTGACAATAAAGAGAGATTTCTTTGTGTCCTCGGGGTTTTAGAAGCCCAGCAATTCAACTCAGGAAAACACTATTGGAAGTGGAGGTGGGAGACAAGACAGAGTGGGGATTGGGCATATGTAAAGATTCAATCAGTAGAAAAGAGAAAGACTCTTTCTCATCTAAGGATGTAATGACCATCACAGCATTCACATCTGGAAATAGTTTCTTCATCTGTACTTCAGATAAGAACTTTCAATGGCGCCGACCTCTGTACAAAGTGGGCATTTTTCTTGATTTTGAAATGAAACAAATAGCATTTTATGATCTCACATACAGATCCCTTATCTACAGCAAGTCAAACATGGAATTGGAGGGGCCTCTTAGCCCTTATTTCTCTCCTTGCCTTCCCAATTTAAAAAGCACCCCTGGTTCACTCATCATTTGCCCCAAGAGTCCATGAGGGCTGTCAAGGTCCCTAATTACCAAGGATGACTCGGAAAAGGGAAAAGGAGGTTCCCCTTTCCAATGATCTCTATTTCTTTGAATTCCTGTTGAAATGGTCAATAAAATTGAATTATTTAAACAAAAAAAAATACTGTCTACTTTTTAATCTTTAAAATAAAAGATAGGTCAATTTTTTTCCCTTTGGGGCTTGAAATCTTGGCACCTAATTTGGAAAGGGGAGGGTAGTAGAAGAATGGAGAAAAAAAACCTGAGGAAAAAAACGGAAGGGAAATGGTTCCTTATACAAAAAGAAAGAAACAAAATTGGGAATGCTTAATTGGGTTGAACAAATAAACAACCAAGAGAATAAGGAAGCAACGAAAATAAAGAAAAGTTCTCTTTGGTTTGGCCTAGGGAAGATGGGTATAGAAATCTATTGCTCAAGTGAGAATCTACTTTGAGCATCATAGCAGAATCAAAAGATCTTTACCAAAAGGAGAAAATAGAAGACATGTCCCAAATAAAGAGTTTATGAATCAAACAAAACCTCAATTGAGTAAGAAATAAGAAAAAATTTTTCCTAAGAGACTTTTTATTTCCTCATTTCTCTTTTTTTTCTTTTATAGAACTTTTTGTGCCTCTTCAAGAGCTATTCCATTTTTGTAATCAACCTGGAATAGCTTCTCACCATGTGGCAGGTTAAAAGTCCATTTTATTTGAACAAATTAAACACAATCCCCATATTTTAAAACATGAAGATATTATGCAAGTACTTTTTTGTCCCAACTCAGTTTTCCTAATTATCCTGATTCAATCTTTTGCCCCTCACATTCCCTTGTTTTCAATTCCAAAAGCCCCCACACACTTTTTCAAGAATACTTGATAGAATATCAAAAATGCTTTCCCCATCATAAGCTATTAGGAAATATCAGATACTGTCTTATCAAAATGCCTTTCCCCATGTCTGGCTGAGGTGGTTCCCCTATTAGGCCATCCCTTTCTCAGTGGCTCCACCCCTCCCTTCGTCCCTTTCCCCCTCATTTCCCGACCCATTCCCAGTCTACCCTTTCATCTGAGCCCTTTGTATATTATTCAAGGAATTATTGTTTTGCTAATTATTGGAGAGGTTCATTCAACCCTTAAACAAAACATGGATCCCATTGGTCCCAATAAACTTCCCTTTAATATATTATTCCAATAGTTCTAATCTGTGTCTTGCTTTTCTCCAAGGCAAAAGAGGGAAATGACTGTGGTCTAAAGTGCATAGTTTTAAACCATTGTGTATCTGGAAGGTCCATAACATATATTTAAAAAGGGAAAGCCAGGGAAAGAGAATGGAAGCACTTTCAGAAATGGGAGTTCTCTTCTAGGCAATAAATAAAGGAGAAGGGCAAACAATTAAAAAATAAAATTCAGTTCTCAAATCTTTGTGGAGAAACCGAAAGTAAAAGCCAATTTTTTTTCTAGGTTGAATATTAAAAGAAAGACATCAGAAAAAAAAGTCCTTTAAAAATTTTTAAAAAATAAAAATTTATCCAGGATTTGAATCATAATCGTTAAATGAGACAAAAGGAGAAATAAGGGGAAAGGGGATAGCAAAAAGTTGATAATTCTTTTTCCATAGGAGCCAATGGGGAAGCAGTTGGGGGAAAAAAATAATTTGGGGGACAAGGGCCTTTCTTTAATGTTTCCATCTCAATAACTCAGAGAGGTATGTTCTTGAGGGCTTGCAAAATATGGAATATTACTGCTGAAGTGACCCAAGGAGGAATCTTTCCAAGTACCAAGAGGGTGGGAAGGAGTTCTCTCAAAGAAGGTAACACTGGGTGGGAGGGAAGGAAAGGGAGAACCTCAGCCCTGAAGGGAGTGTGGAAGTTTTATCGACGATTTTCCACCCATTTGAGGGTAGGTTAAGAAGGGGCCAAGCAGGGTTTGGGATAAGAAAGGCCTCCCACAGCCTCCAAAGTCCAATATCCCCCTCAAAGGGTCCAAGGGAAAGGGAAACTAACCTCCCACCAGAAAAAGAAGGAAATTAGAGGCTTAGAAAACACATACAAAGGAAGTTAAATTACAACCTCAATTTGTCATTTTTTGCATCTGCCTAACAACTTTACTGACTGGGAAAATTGAGAATGCAGAAGGGCATTCTCCCAAGGACAGTAGGGAACCAATAGAACCCTCAGCCCCACAAGAAAGGGGCCATTTATTGAACAAGGTTACTGGCTACTGAGCGGAACCTGCCAGACTTACATCACTGTCAAAGATGCCCCAACCCCTTTCTGCAGAAAAGGTTTGGCCCTAAACCCTTGGTCATGGAAACAAAGAGATTTCTTCCTTGAGGAAGACCAGGGCCCCCAGATGCCCCCATAACCTCCAACCCAAAGGAACCACCAAGTCCTTCCCTTGAGACAACTGCTGACAAGTGCAAAAAACTCCAGAAATATGGAGGAATCTTACAGAAAAAAAGGAAATTTCAAACCATTGGAAATTTTGAGAAAGAAAAAGGGATTAATTCACAGAGGCCACCTTACAATTTGAGAAGAAGTCGTTTTTTAAATATGGGAAAAATTCAACCAAATTCTTAATGGATGAAAGAATATCAACGCCTGAAAAGGTTGGGCAGAAATCCAGAACAATGTGGCCAAAGGAGGAAAAAAGCACAAACGCCCAAAACCAGAATTACAACAAATTTTCCCTGGAGAAAAATTTGGACATAATGCCCAAAAGGAATCCAAACTTGCCAAAACACTTTGAAAAAAAAAAAAAAAAACCCCCCAAAGGCCAACACCCCTTCCCTTCCCTGGCCCTACCTGCCCTTCACAGGCATGGGAAAATCTCCAAAATTTTTCAAGGAATAAACTCAATCCCTGAATCAGCCCATCCTCATCTCATCCTCTCCAAAGAAAATTTGAAAATGGTAATATGGAAACTTCAAAACCTCCCAACAACAAAAATTTGACTTTCCACTTGTGGTTCCAAAGGCCCAAAATTTTGCCAAAACACTTGGAAAATGAAGTAAAGGCAAAAACAATCTCATCTGAAAAAATTCAAACAAGAAAAAAAACCTCTTTTCTCATTAAAGGAATGTTAGAACCATCCCAACATTTACATCTGGAAATAGTTTCTTTGTCTATCCAGAAAAGAAACAGTGGCCGGCCTTCTGCTCAAGTGGGCCTTTTCCTTGATTTTTGAAATGCAACAAATAGCATTTAGTATCACTTCAGATCCCTCATTACAATTATCAAACATGGATTTGAAAGATCCTCTTCCTTATTTGTCTCCTTGCCTTCACAAGTAAAAGCAACCCTTGGTGCACTCATCATTTGCCCCAAGACTCCCACAGTAAGGGCTGTCACCGACTAATTACTAAGGATGACTCTTTCTGAAAAGTAAGACCACCTCCGTTAGTGATTCTATTTCTTTAAATTCCTGTTGAAAATGGTCAATAAATGATTTTTTTAAACCGAAAATAAACTGTCTCCTGTTTAATCCTTAAAAATGGTTGTCATTTTTTCCCCTTGGTTGACCTTTCTAACCCCTTAATTTGGAAGGGAGTGTGATAGAAGAATAGGATAAAACACCTGAGGAAAATAAAAGGAAGGGAAAGTTTAATAAGGAGGTAAAACAAATTGAGAATGCTAAATAGGTGTAGGAAAAAAAACAACCAAGCAGATAAGGAAGCAAAAAAAAAAAAGTTCTCTTGGTTGAAGGCCTAAAGATTTTTTGAGGATTGTAGCAGACCAAAGATCTTGTAAATTAAGACATTCCAGGTATAAAGGGTTGAATTGCAATAAATTAGTCCTCCCCACAAATAGGAAATTGAAGCAAGACATTTTCCCAAATAGACTTTCATTTGTCATTCTGTTTTTTATAATTTTCTCCTGTAGAACTTTTTGTTCTTTTTAGACTATCCCATTATGGAATATAATCAGAATATATTATACAGTCCCTTGTCCAGGTTAAAAGTCCATTTTAATTTAAACCAAATTAAACCAATCTGCAATATTTTGAAAAAATTGAAAGATATTATACAGTTCTCTTTTTTTTGTCCTGACTCAGTTTCCTTAATTATGTTGACTCAGTCCTGCCTCAGTTTTTGCTTCTCATTTCTGCCAAAGCCCCTCCCTTCTTCATCAGAATTTTGTGAACATCAAATGCTTCTCCTTCCCATCTATTTAAATATCAGATACTGTCTTATCAACATGACTTTCCCCATGTCTGGGCTGGTCCCTCATTAGGCCATCCCCATCTCCAGTGGACTCCCTGCCTTTATTCTAACCTCTTCATCTGGGCCAAGGTTATATGTCATTAAACTCCAATTTTTTTTTGGATTATTGGAAAGGACAGTCTCATTTAGCGTTAAATAAACATTACATTTAGTCCCAAATATCCTCACATTTAATAAATTTTTCAATGTCTCTAATCTTTGTCTTCTTTAAGTTTCTCGGAAAATGAAAGGAAAATAACTGAAGTTAAAGTCATAAATTAAACACCATTATGTAGCTATCCATAATATATACTATTTTAAAAGAAGGGTAAACCCAGTGGAAAATTGGGCACTTTGGGAAGTAGGAGTTCTCACCTTTGAGCAGTAAATAAAAGGACCAAAAGGGAAACAATAATAATAATTAAAAAAATAACAATTCTTTCAAAACCCTTTTTGAGGGCCAAAAAAAAAAGATTTTTCTTTCTGAGTTGAATATTCTAAAAAAGAAAGGAATCCAAAATAATGTCCTTTAAAAAAATCTTATAAAAATATTTAAAACCCCTTTGATCCAGTGATTGAATCCATAATCATGACATTGAGACAAAAATGGGGAAGGATAGCAAAGGTTAATTTTTGTTGTTCTTTACTTAAAAAGGGCTCCAGGTTGGGAAAAAAAGAACTTTGGGTTGGGGGAGGGTCTTTCCTTAATATGTTTTCCATCTCAGCACAATAGAAAGGTAGGGTTTGAAACTTCCAAAAGAGGTTTAAACAAGCTAAGGACCCAAGGAGGAGATCTTTCCAAGTACTAAAGAGGGAAGGGAATGAGTTTTCATCCAAAA
>NW_022290894.1:0-2679 GCF_902635505.1 Sarcophilus harrisii | reverse complement strand
TGAATGAGACTAAAAAATCTAGAACAAATGTTCTCTGCATTGGAGATCGTAAAAATAATCTAGAACCCAATGCGGACAGAAATGCGTCGAAAAGGTTTGATTTGTATTGAAGATCCAGAAAAGAATCAGGAAATGAATGAGAATAAAAAATTCTAGAACAAGTGTTCTCTGAATTGAAGATCGGTAAAATAATCTAGAACCCAATGCGGAGAGAAATGCCCAGAAGAGGTGTGATTTGTATTGAAGATCCAGAAAAGATTCAAGAAATGAATGAGACTAAAAAAATCTAGCACAAATGTTCTCTGCATTGGAGATTGTAAAAATAATCAAGACCGTAATGCGGACAGAACTGCGTGGGAAAGATTTGATTTGAATTGAAGATCCAGAAAAGATTCACTAAATGAATGCGACTAAAAAAATCTAGAACAAGTGTTCTCTGGATTGGAGATCATAAAAATAATCTAGAACCCAATGCGGACAGAAATGCATGGGAAACGTTTGATTTGTATTGAAGATCGAGAAAAGATTCAAGAAATAAATGAATCTAAAATAATCTAGAACAAATGTTCTCTGGATTGGAGATCGTAAAAATAATCTAGAACAAATGTGGACAGAAATGCGTCGAAAAGGTTTTATTTAGATTGATGATCCAGTAAAGATTCAATAAATGAATGGGACTAAAAAAATCCAGACCAAGTGTTCTCTGGATTGGAGATTTTAAAAATAATCTAGAACCCATTGTGGACAGAAATGCCTGGGAAAGGTTTGATTTAAATTGAAGATCCAGAAAAGAATGACGAGATGAATGAGAATAAAAAATTTTAGAACAAGTGTCCTCTGGATTGAAGACTGTTAAAATAATCTAGAACCCAATGCGCACAGAAATACCCAGAAGAGTTGTGATTTGGATGGAAGATCTAGAAAAGATTCAAGAAATGAATGAGACTAAAAAAATCTAGACCAAGTGTTATCAGGATTGGAGCTTGTTAAAATAATCTAGAACCCAATGCGGACAGAAATGCCTGGAAAAGGTGTGATTTGAATTCAAGATCCAGAAAAGATTCAAGAAATGAATGCGACTAAAAAAATCTAAAAAAGTTTTTTCTGGTTTGGAGATCCTTAAAATAATCTAGAACCCAATGCGGATAGAAATGCCTGGAAAAGTTTGATTTGAATTGAAGATCCAGAAAAGAATCAGGAAATGAATGAGAATAAAAATTTCTAGAACAAGTGTTCTCTGGATTGGAGATCGTTAAAATGATCTAGACCCCAATGCGGACAGAAATGCATGGGAAAGGTTTGATTTGAATTGAAGATCCAGAAAAGAATCAGGAAATGAATGAGAAAAAAAATTTAGAACAAATGTTTTCTGGATTGGAGATCGTAAAAAGAATCTAGAACCCAATGCGGACCGAAATGCGTCGAAAAGGTTTGATTTCTATTGAAGATCCAGAAAAGATTCCCGAAATGAATGAGACTAAAAAAATCTAGAACAAATGTACTCTGGATTGGAGATCATAAATAATCTAGAACCCAATGCGGACAGAAATGCGTCGAAAAGGTTTGATTTCTATTGAAGATCCAGAAAAGAATCAGGAAATGAATGAGAATAAAAATTTCTAGAACAAGTGTTCTCTGCATTGAAGATCCTTAAAATGATCCAGAAGCCAATGCGGAGAGAAATACCCAAAAGGTTTGATTTCGATTGAAGATCCAGAAAAGATTCACGAAATGAATGAGAATAAAAAAATCTAGAACAAATGTTCTCTGGATTGGAGATCGTAAAATAATCTAGAACCCAATGCGGACAGAAATACGTCGAAAAGGTTTGATTTCTCTTGAAGATCCAGAAAAGATTCAATAAATGAATCAGACTAAAAAAATCTAGAACAAGTGTCTTCTGGATTGAAGATTGTTAAAATAATCTAGAACCCAATGTGGACAGAAATAACCAGAAGAGTTGTGATTTGGATGGAAGATCTAGAAAAGATTTACGAAATGAATGAGACTAAAAAAATCTAGACCAAGTTTTATGAGGATTGGAGATCGTTAAAAAATCTAGAACCCAATGCGGACAGAAATGCGTCGAAAAGGTTTGATTTCTATTGAAGATCCAGAAAAGATTCCCGAAATGAATGAGACTAAAAAAATCTAGAACAAGTGTTCTCTGGATTGGAGATCGTTAAAATAATCTAGAACCCAATGCGGATAGAAATGCCCAGAAGAGGTGTGATTTGTATTGAAGATCCAGAACAGATTCAAGAAATGGATGAGACTAAAAAAATCTAGAACAAATGTTCTCTGCATTGGAGATCGTAAAAATAATCTAGAACCCAATGCGGACAGAAATGCCTGGAAAAGGTTTGATTTCTCTTGAAGATCCAGAAAAGAATCAGGAAATGAATGAGAATAAAAAAATCTAGAACAAGTGTTCTCTGGATTGAAGATCGTTAAAATAATCTAGAACCCAATGCGGATAGAAATACCCCGAAGAGGTGTGATTTGGATTGAAGATGCAGAAAATATTCCCGAAATCAATGAGACTAAAAAAATCTAGAATAAGTGTTCTCTGGATTGAAGATCGTTAAAATAATCTAGAACCCAATGCGGATAGAAATACCCCGAAGAGGTGTGATTTGTATTGAAGATCCAGAAAAGAATCAGGAAATGAATGAGAAT
>NW_022290893.1:0-3164 GCF_902635505.1 Sarcophilus harrisii | reverse complement strand
GAAACATCTCAATTTCTAGTTCTTTGTCACCCCCCCAAAAGCTGCTTTAACAGATTTTATATAAATACTTTCTTTTCTTTTCATCCCTTTGTATACAAATCTGATGAATATATTGCTGGATCAAAGGGTCTACATAATGTATAGCCTTGTGAGAATAGTTCAAAATTGTTCTCCAGAATGGTGGGACTAGCAGACAGCACCTGCAACAATTTTTAATACAAATGTTTTCTTTCATCAGCCAGCATTTGTCATTTATGATTGATGTAAAGTGATACCTCTGAGTTGTTTTTGTATGGATTTGTATAAAATGTCATTGAGAAGTGCTTTCATATGACTATAGATAACTATGATTTCTTCTTCTGAAAATTCCCTGTTCATATACTTTGACTATTATTCAATTGGGAATGGTTCTTATTTTCATAAATCTCACACAACTCCCAGTGTATTTATTCTGATAAATACTCTGGGTATTTATCAGAGAAATGTGATGTTGAAATGTTTTATGATTTCATTATCTGTAGCACCTTTTTATACAACTCTAATTTCCCTACTTGTGTCATTCATTTACGTAGGTCTGTTTTTACTTTGTCTGAGATCATGATATGTATCTCTGCCTTTTTTGCTTCACCTGAAGCAGAATAGATGTGCTCCACTCCCATAGTTTAACTCTGTCTTTTGTACCAGCTGTGTGTCTTGACCTAAACAACATATTATTAGATTCTGCTTTCTAATCCCTCCTTCTTCCAATCAGTCTACTTCTGTTTTATGGGAGAACTCCTCCCTTTCAAATTCATAGTTATGATTACTAATTGAACATTTCCATCCATCTCATTTTATATACTGTTATTCCTCAAAGGTCTATTTTGCTTTGACCCAAAACCTCCCTTAATGTTCTCTTTCTCTTTTCTTCTCTCCACCCCTTTCCTCTTATACCAAGCAAACAAAGGAAAAGAACAAGAAAGGTAGGAATACTAGGTTTTGATACACATCTAGTCTCCATAATTCTCTTTCTGGATGCGAATGGGTCTTTTTTATTACAATACTGTTGCAACTGTCTTTTAAGAGCTCATGGCATATGAGTCCTTTGATATCAAAGGTGAGATGAATGTGGTGGAAGGCTCATAGAGTATGAAAAGAGCTCCCGTTTACTATGCCGTACAGCCTTGTTGATATACATTTTTGCAAGTGTGATCAGCACATAAATAGTAGACAATTACCAGTCACCATTCAGAGAAGCAGCTCACCCACATTGTGTATGCACGGCATCTACCAATGGAAGGAGAGCCAATCCAGCAATTCAGCGGCTCGCCCACAAGCAAGAGGCCCTGTTCAGGCATCCCTGTTCACGTAGCCACTGACTGTGACCCTCTGGGTCAACACTGGTTCCCACAATCACAAATCAATATTTCTTGCTTAGCAAGGGGGTTTCTGCAACGTGGCAGAGAACTTATTGTACATTAAAGGTCAAGGTGGCCTTGGTACTCCCTCTAGGCAGGGTTCCATAATTCAGCACAAGACCACTAGGATTGTCTTGAATCACCACCTTATTGAAAAGAGCAAAGTCCATGACAGGTGATCAGCACATAATCTTGTTCATACTTAATGTACTCTTTGTGCTGCTCACTTCCCTCAGCAGGTTTTTCTAAAATCAGCCTGCTCATCATTTCTTTTTTTTTCTTTTTTAATATATAGCTTTTTATTGACAGAACATATACATGGATAATTTTTACAACATTATTCCTTTTACTCACTTTTGCTCCGACTTTTTCCCTCCCTCCCTCCACCCCCTCCCCAGGATGGCAAGCAGTCCTATACATGTTAAATGTCACAGTATATCCTAGATAAAATACATGTGTGTAGAACTGAACAGTTCTCTTGTTGCACAGAAAGAAATGGATTCAGAAGGTAAAAATATCCTGGGAAGAAAAACAAAAATGCAAGAAGTCCACATTCAGTTCCCAGTGATCCTTCTCTGGGTGTAGCTGATTCTGTCCATCATTAATCAATTGGAACGGAATTAGATCTTCTCTTTGTCGCAGATATCCACTTCCATCAGAATATATCCTCATACAGTATTGTTCTTCTGCTCATTTTACTCAGCATCAGTTCATGTATATCTCTCCAAGCCTCTCTATATTCATCTTACTGGTCATTTCTTACAGATCAATAATATTCCATAAGATTCATATGCCACAATTTAACCAACCATTCTCCAACTGATGGGCATCTATTCATTTTCTTTTCTTTCTTTCTTTTTTTTTTCTTATGTTCAAAGCTGTCTGTATTTTCTTTATATTCTGGTAGGTTTTCTTTTGGTCTCTGCTGTTCCTTTTCACTTTATTTTTTTAAAATAGCTTTTTAGGGGGCGGAGCCAAGATGGCGGAGAAGACACACACGTCTTTCTAAGCTCTTCTCTTACCCTCTTTATCAATATTATATCGAGCCTCAAAATAGTCTTGACTGCAACAATTGTAAAGATAAGAAGTAGAACAACTCACCGGCCGAAGAAAATCTGCAGTCTCGCCAAAAAAGGTTGGTTCCGGGGGGAGATCGGCGCAGACGGGGAGAGAAATTAGGTTCCGAGGAGAGTCTCAAACCCAGGGTGAAGGCACAGATCTCAGCACAAGCGCACAGCCCCAACCCGCAGTAAGGGGCTTTTCCTTGGGTAGTGGATCCTGCACGGCAGGAGGACGCAGCCCGAGCCTCCAATCTGTGCAGGGGAGCTCGGCTTGGGGCCATAGAGCTTTTTTTTTCCAGGGCCGATTTGCATCAGGCAGAGACCCTAGAGTTTGTGGCTGTCTGCGTCTGAGGTCTGCACCTCAGCTGCACATACTCACAGTCCCACAAGAGGTCCGGCCTGGGCGGTGACACTTTCACCACTTAGTCTCTAGCCCAGGGCAATCGATAATCCACTCAGCCCTTCTAAGAGTTTGATAGCTCAGCCAGTGCTGAATCCACTTCCTGCTGGGGAAGGGAAAACTCCTCACACAGAGCACCCCATACCTTTGGAGCCGGAAATCAGTTTCATCTCTCCCTATTCTGCAGAGGAAGCTGGTAACCCCTTGCCTAGGAGACTCACCCTAAAGGCTTTAAAACATGAATAAAAGATGAAAAGAACAATCGACAGCTTCTATGCAGAAAAAGAGCAGGTCAGCAAACCTGAA
>NW_022290892.1:0-2500 GCF_902635505.1 Sarcophilus harrisii | reverse complement strand
TCATATCATTTGACATTTATCAATTGGGAATGGCTTGGTTTTTTAAAATTAAGTCAGTTCTCTATATATTTTTAATGGGCCTTTATCAGAACCTTTCACTTTGGATGTTTTCCCAGTTTGTTTCTTCCTTCTAATATTGTTTACATTAGTTTTGGTAAGAAGCTTTTAATTTGAATAATCAAATTTTCTATTTTGTGCTCAATAATGGTCTCTACTTAGTCTTTAGTAACAAATTTCTTCCTCCTCCACAAGTCAGAGATAAACATCCTATGTTCCTCCAATTTGTTTATAATCTCGTTTTTATTCTAAATCACGGACCCATTTTGATCTTATCTTGGTGTTGGTGTTAATGTAGGTCCATCCTAATTTCGAATACTAATTTCCAGAACAGTTTTTGTCAAATAAACTTATCCCAAAGGTTAGGATCTTTGGGTTTGTCCCACTAAATTGCTATAGTTGACTATTCTGTCTTTGTGCCAATGTTCCACGATCCAAAATCTATTTCAGCCAATACCAAATGGTTTTTGGTGACTGCTGCATATAAATGTTTTAGAGCATACTGGCCACCTTCATTTGATTTTTTTTATTAATTTTTTGAGATTCTTGACCTTTTATTATTCCATATGAATTTTGTTGTTATTTTTCTAGATCATGAAAATATTTTTTTGAAAGTCTGATTGGTATAGCACTAAATAAATAGATTATTTAGGGAATTTCATCTTTATTATTCACTGACCTATCCAGGAGCACTTTGATATTTTTCCAATTGTTTAAGTCTGACTTTATTTGTTGGAAAGTTTTTTGTAATTTAGCTCATAAATTCTGACTTTTTTGGTAGATAGATTCCCAAATACTTTATGCTGTCAAGGTATTCTGAATGGAAATTTCTTTGTATCTCTTGCTGTTGGATTTTGTTGGTGATGAAAAATGTGAGGATTTATGGGGATTTATTTTGTAACCTGCAACTTTGCTAAAGTTATGGATTATTTCTAATTGCTTTTTTCATAGAATCTCTGGTTCTCTAAGATACCATCATATCATCTGCAAAGGATAGTTTGGTTTCCCTCCTGCCTATTCTATTCCATTAATTCTTGACTCTTATTTGGAGGCTAGTGTTTCAAACAATATTGAATAATAATGGTGACAGGGCAACCTTGTTTCCTCCCAGATCACTGGGAAAGATTCCGTTTTTCCCCATTGCATATGATGCTTACTGATGGTTTTAAATATTGCTCCTGACTATTTTAAGAAAAGTCCATTTATTCCTATACCTCAAGTGTTTTTATTAGGAATGGATGTTATTTTATCAAATGCTTTTCTGCATCTATTGGATATCATATGGTTTTGTTAGTGTGCTTGTTGATATAGTCAATAACCATAGTTTTCCTAATATTGAACAGCCCTGATTCCTGGTATAAACTTACTTTGTCATAGTGTTTATCCTAGGAATTATTTTCTGAATCTTTTGCTAATATTTTATTTAAGATTTTGCATCGATATTATTAGAAGATTGGTCTATAATTTTTTCTTTCTTTTTCAGCCTACCTGGTTTAGGTATCAAAAATTTGTCTAAAAAAGGAGTTTGTAGGACTCATTCAATCCCTATTTTTTCAAATAATTTATATTGCATTGGGGTTAATTTTCTTTAAATGTTTTAGAATTCCCATTAACCATCTGTCCTGGGGATTTTTTCTTAGGGAGTTTTAATAGATTGCTCTATTTCGGTTTCTAAGATGGGACTTTTTGGATATTTACTTCTTCCTCTGTTAACTGGGCAAGCTATTTTTGAAATTCTTCCATTTCATTTAAGTTGTCGAATTTATTGCCATAAAGTTGGGAAAACTTTCCTTATTATTTTCTAATTTCTTCATTATAAGTTCTCCCTTTTCATTTTTAAAAATATTTGATTTTCTTCTTTCCTTTTATTAATCAGATTTACTAAGGGTTTGTCTATTTTGTTGGTTTTTTCATAGAACCAACCTTAGTTTTATTATTTAATTCAATAGTTTTTTTTACTTTAATTTATTGATCTCCTTTTACTTTTAAATTTTAACTTTAGTGTTTATGGGGTTTTAATTTGTTTCTTTTCAGCATTTTAGTTGAAGCCCTTGTTACCTTCTTTCTCAACTTTATGCAAGTAAGCCTCTAGAATATGAAATTTCCCCTTATTACCCTTTGGTGCATCCTACATTTTGATATAGTCTATTATTGCCATTTTCTTTGGTGAAAATTTTAATTATGTCAATGATTTGCTGTTTCACCAGTCATTCTTTAGTAGAAGATTATTTAGTTTCCAATTATTTTTTGGTCTACTTTCCCCTGGCTTTTTGTTGAGAGTAATTTTTATTGCATCGTGGTCTGAAAAGGATGCACAGCTTCAATGCAGAAAAAGAGAAGGTCAGCAAACCTGAAGAGACCTCAAACAGCAAAAATGCATCAGACTGTCCTCCTTTACATGATGCTCTCATAGAAGAGACCATTAAAATTCTCAAAAGAGAGT
>NW_022290891.1:0-3815 GCF_902635505.1 Sarcophilus harrisii | reverse complement strand
AGTATGAATGGACCACGAGGGTTAACCGTTCATCCCAATCAGTGAAATTGACCTCCTGCAGAGGGGGAAATTATAAAAAAAGTTATTTTAAGTCGATAACCAACAAATACTAATATTTAACCATTGAAAAATGTATAATCTATGAGTTATAGTCTTTGTTGGGGTGACCCGGAGCATAAAAGAACCTCCGAATGAATAAAAAACCAAATTAAAAATTAAGTAATAACCAGATGACCCATTTTGATCAACGGAACAAGTTACCCCAGGGAAATACCAACCTATTTGAGAGCCCATATCGAAAACAGGGTTTACGACCTCGATGTTGGATCAGGACATCCAAATGGGAAAATATTAAAGGTTCGTTTGTTCAACGATTAAAGTCCCAGTGATTGAGTTCAGACCGGAAACCAGGTGGTTTCACTGTAAACATTTCTCCCGACAAAGGACAAGAGAAATAAATACCATAATAAGCCCAGAATTAATATGAATTTATCTAAATATAAACAACCCATATACCCCCAAGAAAGGGCTATTAAGATGGCAGGCCGGAATTGCATGCTTAAGCCTTTACCCCAGAGGTTCAAACCCTTTCTTTTAGATGTTTACAACAACCTTCTACTTTATATTATCCCAAACTTCTAGGTTTTCCTCACACTTATTGAACGAAAAGTACTAGGTTATATAACCCGAAAACCCAACATCAGGACCTTATGGCCTCTTTCAACCATTCGCAGTAAAACCTTTTACAAAGAACCACCCACCCACTAACCCCATCACCCAATATTTATTTCGCCCCATCCTAGCCCTCCATCGCTTTAACAATCTGAACCCATTACCCTACCAAAACTACAGACCAAATCTAGGATTATTTTTATCCCCTATCAGGCCCACAGTCTATTCCCATCCATTCAGGATGAGCTTAACCAAAATGCCTTAATTACAAGAGAGTAGCACAGACATCCGATGAAGTCTCCTCTATTATTCTATCTATTATATTAATCAAATCCTTCAATTAAAACAATATCATACCCAAGAAAACTTGACTTATCATTACAAATACTCTAGCATAATATATATCTCACACACAGAAACAAATCGAGACCATTTGATTTAACTGAAGGAGAACCGAACTAGTATCTGGTTTTAAGTAGAATACGCCCCCCTTCGCTATATTTTTCTAGCAGAATTAAAATATTATTGCCATAAACGCAAACAATATTCTATTTCAGGACCATCCCAACCTAATTTATTCACCCAAACACAATATCATTCATAACAAAAACCCTTCCTACTATAACCTTTTAATGGAGCATCAATGACCGCAGATCAAAAAAATCTACTATGAAAAATTTCCCACAAAACTCTAGAATAGCCAAGGATTTATCTCACCACCTATTGCCTCATCCCATTCCACCACAAATATAGAAAAGTCTGAAAAAAGAATTATCTTGATAGGATAAAAAAGAGGGCAAGCCCTATTTCTAGGACAAAGATTTGAACCTAACCAAAGAACCTAAAACCTTTTGGTCCCATTACCCACATCCAAAGGTCATTAAAAAGTCGGGCCCATACCCCGAAAAGTTGGTTCCAAACCCCATACTAATGTCCCCCATGTAACTACATTTTAACACTGTCTTTTACGGAACCGCCAAATTTCAGCGAGCACTGATTCACAGCCTAGGATTAAAATCAACAATTAGCTATATTCCAATAAAAAACCCCCAAAACCACGGCCACGAGGCGCCAAAAATATTTCCCACAATCTACTGCCCATAGTAAATTTGCCATTTTTACAACGCTTGACCAAACCAATGAACCTTAATACAACTTTCAGAAATTGAGCCCATCGCAAAACCTTAGCTCTGGCTATCAAATTAGTCTTGCCCTTCCATTGGAGTGGAAGAACAAAAATTCCACCCAACAGGAAAATTTTAACATGGCAAAACTGCCCCCACTGCTTTCTCTTCCAAATCGCCCTCACCTAAACAAAAAAACCTAATTATTTAAAGGATCCATTACCTTAGTGGGAGGTTGAGGAGGCCTTAACCAAACCCACCTACGAAAGATTCTAGCTTACTCCTCCATTGCTCACATAGGCTGAATAATTATTATTGTACAAATCAACCCACCTAACCATTATCACCAAATTTATATCATATACCCAACCATATTTCTGACACTTAACCTATCAAACGTTACCAAAATTAAACTTTAGGAGGTTTCGGAAAAAACCGCCACAACAACCATCATCATCCCATTCCTTCATCCTTAGGAGGCCACCCCCTCACCGGTTTATACCCAAAGACTTATTTTAAAAAACTAATAAAACATCATGACCGCCACAATAGCCCTATCCGCCCTACTAAACCTCTTCTTCTACATACGACTTATCTATGCATCCCAGCCTCACATATTTCCAATCACCAAAATTCTAAAATACAATGAAAAAAAATCCAACACAAATTACTATACTAATCCCAACAACAACAGTAATTCCAGCCTTACTTCCCCACCCCACTATTTATTAATCCAACTAAGAACTAAAGACTTTATCCGCATCAATCGAATGCAAATCGAAACTTTAAGCTTGTTTTCAATAAGCCCCTGGCAATTTAAGCTACTTTTCGAATTTGAAACAACGTATAATTTCCACTAAAGGTTAGGTTCAAATAAACCAAAGGCCTTCGCCTTGGGAGGTGTAAAATGCCCGCCTTTGAAAATTCCAGAGACCCGCCTTATAAGAAAAAGGGGGGAGTCCTGGGGTGTCTTAAAGTTTTTTCCCAAACCGGAAGGTTTTTATCCTATATTTTTAATTAACAGCTAAGGCCTTAACATTTGGCTTCAGTTTATGCTGGCAAAAAGAGATCCATTCTGTCTTTTGAATTTACAGTTCAAGCTTAATCAGCCATTTTAATGTTCATTACTTCGATGACTTTTCAAATCATAAAGACATCGGAACTCTTTTTTTTACTATTTGGGCATGAGCAGGAATAGTTGGCACAGCTTTGTCTCTTAATCCGAGCAGAACTAGGTCAACAGGCACCCTTATCGGAGACGATCAGATCTAAATGTAATCAACGCCCACGCTTTGTTATAATTTTTCTTTGGTTTTATTATAATTGGAGGTTTTGGAAACGATTAGTTCCCCAATTTGACCCCTGACAAGCACGAAAAAAATATGTTTCTGACACACCTCCCTCATTCCTTCTTCCCAACTTCGACCGTTGAGGCCGGAGCTGGGAGGGATGAACAGTTTATCCCCTTAAAACCCAGTCACGAGGGGCCTCGAATTTATATTTTTTCATCACCTGGGGTATTTCATCCATTCTAGGTTAATAACTTTATTACAACATTATTAACATAAACCCCTGCTATATCTCCAAATCAAACACCACTATTTGTCTGATCAGTGATGATTAAGCAGTGCTCCTTCTACTTTCATTACCAGTTGGAGGATTAAAGCTACTAAAGACCGTAATCTAAATACAACATTTTGATCTGGAGGAGGACCCATTTTATACCAAATTTATTTGATTTTTTGGTCACCCTGAAGTTTATATTCTAATTTCCAGGCTTGAATAATCTCTATATTGTTAATACTATGGGTAAAAGAACCTTTCGGTTATATAGGAAGTCTGACAATATCTATTGGTTTCCTAGGTTTTATTGTATGAGCTATCACATATTCACCGTAGGTTTAGAGTTACCAATATTTCACATCAGCCACCATGATTATTGCCATTCCTAGGGGTAAAAAGTATTTAGCTGATTAGCTACATTGCAGGAGGTAATATTAAATGGTCCAGCAATATTAT
>NW_022290890.1:0-4279 GCF_902635505.1 Sarcophilus harrisii | reverse complement strand
AAAACCTACTGAGAGCTATAAGGCCAAACCAAAGGAGCTGCTTCCACCAGCTTCTCCCAAACCAGGACGATGAGGTCCAGGTCTGTATAGATCATGAGCAATTTTCCTAATGTTCTTAATGACTTCTGTTACTAGATACAACAAATATACTCATTTAGTTTCACACAAACTCCCTCTTACTCGGCCAATAAATAATCCAGCACAAGTCTATATTGTAAAACAGCCTCTCTGGTTTGAGTAGCTTAGTCAGCCAAAAGATCTAGTGCCTCAACCATAATCTCTACTGCTTGAAGCTTAATTATTCTGTTCAACATATATATTGGGGTTCTATATCCCCATCTTGAGCCCAAGTGGCTGGCCCATACTCTTTAACTATTTCTCTGGAGACCAGGCATCACCTCAACCATTTGCATCTCCAGTCTGAGTAATAGAGGTATCTAAACCCCATTTCTCTCTTCCCAAATCATCGTGCAACTGAATCCCTAAATATTGGTTTGCCTATTCAGGAAGAAAGAAAAATTTTGGTCTTATTAGTCCAATATAGCAAATCCCTGTCTAATTAAGAGGTAGATGAGTATCAGCAGTTAGTCCACAGATCTAATCATGACCCATTAGAACAGGTTGTTCCCTCAAAACTATGTCTGAACTATTCCTTGTAAAAGGGTAATATTGCTAGTCTCTCCTCCCTAGGGGACCTTCCCCTACAAAGGTGACATACTGACATTTCCATAAACCCTGCTCCTTCCTCCAACTACAATCGGCAACTGGCCAGGTTAGAGGCATTCCAAAATGTGGGAAACAGAGTCCCATGTTTTCCAGGTGTCCCTGGGGTGACATTGTACCAACCCCATTGATGTCTAGACAGGTTAAAACTTAGTTTTCCAAATCCTTGCAGCCTCCCTCGTATCTCCTAGAGACAGAGCAGACAAAAAGAAAGCCTTTTGTCTATCCAGCAATTCCTAAGGAATTGTGCCAGAGCTCCCAAGAGCTCCAAACGACGACTCCCACTGCAAGATAAGGAAAAAGTCTTTTAGTTTGTCCAGAGTTAAGTCCATTCACATACACTATTTCCCAGCTTCAAACTTTGCCCTCTTTTACAAATCCTATCTTCTGTCAATGGCCACTCCTGTTTCTCTTCTAAGTTCTAGAAATCAGTCCCATTATAAATTTGGGATCAGTAACTAAGGATCCAGGCTGGGTTAAGGGACAGGTACCTATGTCATTAGCTCAATTGTTGGGGTCCACCACAGATCCAACAATTTGATAAGTTAAAAGTTCTCCCTATATTCTGCATGAGCAGGAGGAGCTGGTTCTCATCTCTGGAAGATAAAGGTCTGGTTTCTATGGCTATCATGAGGAAATAGGCAAACCCAAAGCTCTGGGAAAGCCCCATGAGGGTTTCCCAAAGTAATTCATGTAAGAAAAGTCATACAGTTACAATGCACTGGATTCAGAATTTGTGTTCCCATTCAGTGGAGGTCCCCTCCTCAGATGTAATTTGAGATCTCCGCATCTTCAACTGTCCACTCGGATAAAGGTGGCGCCACAGGTCCTTTTGTTCTGGTGTGGTGTGTCCAGCCTCGTTCCTAAGGAATTGCAGTGTCCGAGGTCAGTATCACCTGGTAGGGTCCAATCCAGCACGGAGTCAGCTTCTCATCCTTCCAGAAACGGATCAACACCCAGTCTCCAACCTGAATTCTATGAACAGGGAAACCTAGAGGAGTCTGAGCTATTAACCTTTTTGTTGAAGTCCTAGCAATGACTTAACATATCTCTTAAAAAATAAATCCTTTGTCTCTAAGATAGGGTCCCAGTTTCCCATAGGACAAACCTGGAGAGGATGACCATACAATAATTCCTAAGGCAAAAGCCCGCTATCTCTATGTGGCTTGGTTCTGATTCCGACCACAGCAAGAGGAAGACATTTAGTCCAAGATAGTGGGGTCTCTAAAGATAATTTAGTCAGTTGCTGTTTTATTTCTTGATTTATCCTTTCTACTTTTCCAGAAGAGGGAGGATACCAAGGGGTGTGGAGATCCCAAGTGATTTCTAAAGTCCCAATCAGATTCTGCAATACTTGGGCAGAAAAATGTGTTCCCTGATCCGAGACTATCCTCCCTATTATTCCATATCTAGGAATGATTTGTTCTAATAAGACCTTACTGTCGAGGCAGTTGCTCAGGCTGAGGGGAATGCCTCCACCCATGAGGTCAGATGGTCCCCTAAGACCAGCAAGTATTTGAGGCGACCCACTGGTGGCAGCTCAATGAAGTCCACCTGGATGCTTTAGAATGGTCCGATTCCCGGAGCCTGTCCCCCTTTTGGGATCTGGCGTTGAGCAGCCTTGTTAGTCCTTTGACAAATAAGACAGCCATCCACCAGGCTTGTCAGGCCATAGTATATAGGCCAGCGGAAACATACCTTGTCAGCGCAGCATCACACAGGTTTTGGACATCCCAGTGACTGCCCTGGTGCAGTTGCTGAAGGACCTGCCTCATACTTGCTTTGGTCAGTACCTCTCTGCCATCAGGTAAGAGCCAACGTTCTTCCGAGTTCCCAACTGCTCCTAGAGTCAAGGCCTTCTCTTTTTCCTTCTGGGTAAAACTGGGAGAGGGTAGACTAGGGGAAGTCCAGGTTGGCATTCTATGAGAAATCTCCTGGTCTCCAGCTCCCTTGGCCTTCTCATCTGCTAATCTATTTCTTGCCTCAAAAGAATTTCCCATCTACCACTCTGGAAGATCCATCTATAAACCAATTTACTCCCCCAGGCATTGGGGATTCTTGTGAATCCTTTTACTTTTGTTTGAAAATCAATTAACTCTAAACACAACAATATTCCTCTGCAGGGGTGGTGCTGTTCCAAGGGACAGGAGGCTGGATTAAGATTATCAACATTTTGGAATCTGTGAGCTATTTCCCAGCCCTCTGATTTACTATTGTTCTTACTTGGTGCACTATAACACTGCCTCCAAAGGTGGAGGTTCCACTTTTCTACCAAGAGCAGGGTAGCAGCTACTGCTTGTACACAGGTCAGCCATCCTTTGGCTAATTGGTCTAATACTTTAGAAAAGAAAGTACTGGTCAGAGCAAAGGATCAAAGAATGCAAATGGGCAGCTGATCCTATAAGCCTCCTTCCCTTCACCTGGAGTGAATTCTTCATTTCATTTTCTCTGCGTATTGAATGGGGAATTGTTTGGGTGTCAAAAGTTCTCTCTCAATATAGTCCCCCTCTCCCCCCACCATGATCATGCAAAACATGAAAAACACATGTAAAGACAATATAGATCTTTGATAAGTAACTCAGAGGCCTAGGATTGGGGTTCCAGAGATAGCCCTGCCTTCCATCAACATACAGTGTAAAAGGCTCTAGACCTAATCCTTAGCCTAATTGGGGCATGATGAGATTCCCGGCTTTTTCAAAAGGCAAAGTGGGAGTGGCCCCAAGTACTTGGGCAAAGTAAACCTTTAGACAAAGAAACTCTAGCCCCAGGAAGTAAAAAGCTTAAAAGATTAATAGCAGCAACCAAAGTCTGGCCGAAAATTAGAATATCTATTTAAGGCAGTTATACTTCAGGTTAAGTTTTCACAATTCCACCTTGTGACCTATGCAATTATACCTGAATTCAAAATTCCCAGCAAATATTAGCTGCTGTCCCAAAAGATTTTATCTCCTACAGCAATTATCATTAATCAAGGCTTCAGATGAATCTAGTTCTCAAGAATCACAGTAAAGGGTTCATCCTAGAAAGTTCACAGCTTATACAGCTTAGATAGTTCTAAGTTTAACATTACACAGATCATTTTGCCTTTAAAATACTCAAATACAAAGAAAAAAAATTCTAAATCGCATGCTGTCTATCCCGTTTCCACATAAAAGAAACTTTTAGATCTTTCAGATTTAACATTAATATTCTCTTCAATTTTTGGAAATAACCCTATCAAATTATCAGCTCAGACTAAAATCCTGCTCTAGATTTTTTATCATCTTCCTTAAACAAGGAGTCTATCATGCACGTAAATAAGCATTAAATATTTTGCTGTAGACAGATGGGATCTTAGTAGAAATAAATCGCTTTCAGATAACTTACACTTCCAACAAACTTCTTAGAGCAGTTATGTTGAGGTGTGGATCAAATGTTGAATTCTAGATTTGGGGTACCTAAATGAAATTAGGATTTAGTTAAGGTCTAGTGGCAGATTTGGGGTACAGGGAGTCAAGCAGAACTCCCCTGAAACCCCCTTGGATTCAGCACAAGGATACGGCCGTATATGAGGTTA
>NW_022290889.1:0-4580 GCF_902635505.1 Sarcophilus harrisii | reverse complement strand
CAATGCGGAAGAAATCCTGGAAAAGTTTGATTTTCTTGAAGATCCAGGAAATTTAATGAAATAATGGGAATAAAAAAAATCTAGAAAAATGTTCTGGATTGGAGATCGTAAAAGAATCCAGAACCCAATGCGGAAGAAATGCTGCAAAAGGTTTTATTTGATTGAAGATCCAGAAAAGAATTCAAGAAATGAATGAGAATAAAAATTTAGAAAAGGGTTCTCTGATTGAAGATCCAAAAAATCTAAAACCCAATGCGGAAAGAAATCCCTCGAAAAGGGTTTTATTTGATTGAAGATCCAGAAAAGATTTCCGAAATGAATGAGATAAAAAATCTAGAACAAATGTCTCTGGATTGGAGATCATAAATAATCTAGAACCAATGGGACAGAAAATGTTGAAAAGGTTTGATTTATTGAAGATCCAGAAAATCAGGAAATAAATGGGAATAAAAAAATCTAGAACAAGTATCTCTGGATTGAAGATCGTTAAAAATCTAGAACCCAATGCCGAAAGAAATGCCTGGAAAAGGTTTTGTTTCTGTTGAAGATCCAGAAAAGATTCCCGAAATGAATGAGACTAAAAAATCTAGAAAAAATGTTCTCTGGATTGGAGATCGTAAAAATAATCTAGAACCCAATGCGGACAGAAATGCCTGGAAAAGGTTTGATTCTATTGAAGATCCAGTAAAGAATCAGGAAATAAATGAGAATAAAAAATTCTAGAAGAAGTGTTCTCTGGATTGAAGATCGTTAAAATAATCTAAACCAATGCGGAACAAAATATCCCAGAAGATGATTTGGTTGAAGACCCAGAAAGATTCACGAAATGAATGAGACTAAAAAAATCTAGAACAAATGTTCTCTGGATTGGAGATCATAAAAAGAATCTAGAACCCAATGCGAACATAAATGCCCGGAAAAGGTTTGATTTCTATTGAAGATCCACAAAAGAATCAGGAAATGAATGAGAATAAAAAATTCTAGAACACGTGTTCCCTGGATTTAAGATCGTTAAAATAATCTAGAACACAATGCGGACAGAAATAACAAGAAGAGGTGTGAATTGGTTTGATGATCCAGAAAAGATTCGCCAAATGAATGAGACTAAAATAATCTAAAACAAATGTTCTCTGGATTGGAGATCATAAAAAGAATTTAAAACCCAATGCGGACAGAAATGCCTGGAAAAGGTTTGATTTCTCTTGACGATCCAGAAAAGAATCAGGAAATGAATGGGAATAAAAAAATCTAGAACAAGTGTTCTCTAGATTGAAGATCGTTAAAATAATCTAGAACCCAATGCAGACAGAAATGCCTGGAAAAGGTTTGATTTCTCTTGAAGATCCAGAAAATAATCAGGAAATAAATGGGAATAAAAAAATCTAGAACAAATGTTCTCTAGATTGAAGATCGTTAAAATAATCTAGAACCCAATGCGGACAGAAATACCCAGAAGAGGTGTGATTTGGATTGAAGATCCAGAAAAATTCGCAAAATGAATGAGACTAAAAAAATCTAGAACAAATGTTCTCTGGATTGGAGATCGTAAAAAGAATCTAGAACCCAATGCGGACAGAAATGCCTGGAAAAGGTTTGATTTCTCTTGAAGATCCAGAAAAGAATCAGGAAATGAATGGAAATAAAAAAATCTAGAACAAGTGTTATCTGGATTGGAGATCGTAAAACGAATCTAGAACCTAATGAGGACAGACATGCCTGGTAAAGGTTTGATTTCTATTGAAGATCCAGAAAAGAATCAGGAAATGAATGAGACTAAAAAAATCTAGACCAAATGATCTCTGGATTGGAGATCGTAAAAAGATTCTAGAACCCAATGCGGACAGAAATGCCTGGAAAAGGTTTGATTTCTATTAAAGATCCAGAAAAGAATCAGGAAATGAATGAGAATAAAAAAATCTAGAACAAGTGTTCTCTGGATTGAAGATCGTTAAAATAATCTAGAACCCAATGCGGACAGAAATACCCAGAAGCGGTGTGATTTGATTGAAGATCCAGAAAAGATTCACGAAATGAATGAGACTAAAAAATCTAGAACAAATGTTCTCTGGATTGGAGATCGTAAAAATAATCTAGAACCCAATGCGGACAGAAATGCGTCGAAAAGGTTTTATTTAGATTGAAGATCCAGAAAAGATTCCCGAAATGAATGAGACTAAAAAAATCTAGAACAAGTGTTCTCTGGATTGGAGATCGTAAAAATAATCTAGAACCCAATGCGGACAGAAATGCGTCGAAAAGGTTTTATTTAGATTGAAGATCAAGAAAAGATTCCCGAAATGAATGAGACTAAAAAAATCTAGAACAAATGTTCTCTGGATTGGAGATCATAAATAATCTAGAACCCAATGCGGACAGAAATGCCTGGAAAAGGTGTAATTACTCTTGAAGCTACAGACAATAATCAGGAAATGAATGGGAATAAAAATTCTAGAACAAGTGTTCTCTGGATTGGAGATCGTAAAAATAACCTAGAACCCAATGCGGACAGAAATGCCTGGAAAAGGTTTGATTTTATTGAAGATCCAGTAAAGAATCAGGAAATGAATGAGAATAAAAAATTCTACAACAAGTGTTCGCTGGATTGAAGATCGTCAAAATAATCTAGAACCCAATGCGGACAGAAATGCCTGGAAAATGTTTGATTTTATTGAAGATCTAGTAAAGAATCAGGAAATGAATGAGAATAAAAAATTCTAGAACAAGTGTTCTCTGGATTGAAGATCGTTAAAGTAATCTAGAACCCAATGCGGACAGAAATGCCTTGAAAAGGTGTAATTACTCTTAAAGATCCAGAAAATAATCAGGAAATAAATGGGAATAAGAAAATCTAGAACAAGTGTTCTCTAGATTGAAGATTGTTAAAATAATCTAGAACCCAATGCGGACAGAAATGCCTGGAAAAGGTTTGATTTCTCTTGAAGATCCAGAAATTAATCAGGAAATAAATGGGAATAAAAAAATCTAGAACAAGTGTTCTCTAGATTGAAGATCGTTAAAATAATATAGAACCCAATGCGGACAGAAATACCCAGAAGAGGTGTGATTTGGTTTGAAGATCCAGAAAAAATTCCCGAAATGAATGAGACTAAAATAATCTAGAACAAAGATCCTGGATTTGGATCGAAAAGAACGAACCCAACGGACAGAAATGCCTGGAAAAGGTTTGATTTCACTTGAAGACCAAGAAAAGAATCAGGAAATGAATGGAAATAAAAAAATTTAGAACAAGTGTTCTCTGGATTGGAGATCGTAAAACGAATCTACAACCTAATGCGGACAGACATGACTGTTAAAGGTTTGATTTCTATTGAAGATCCAGAAAGGAATCAGGAAATGAATGAGACTAAAAAATCTAGAACAAATGATCTCTGGATTGGAGATCGTAAAAAGAATCGAGAACCCAATGCGGACAGAAATGCCTGGAAAAGGTTTGATTTCTCTTGAAGATCCAGAAAAGAATCAGGAAATGAATGAGAATAAAAAATTAAAAAGGTTCCAGATTGAAATTAAAAATAATCTAGAACCCAATGCGGAGAGAAATACCCAAAAGCGGTGTAATTTGATCTGAAGATCTAGAAAAGATTTGCGAAATGAATGAGAGTAAAAAAATCTAGAACAAATGTTTTCTGGATAGGAGATCGTAAAAATAATCTAGACCCCCATGCGGACAGAAATGCGTCGAAAAGGTTTTATTTAGATTGAAGATCCAGAAAAGATTCACGAAATGAATGAGACTAAAAAAATCTAGAACAAGTGTTCTCTCGATTGGAGATCGTAAAAAGAATCTAAAACCCAAAGTCGAAAGAAATGCGTCGAAAAGGTTTTGTTTAGATTGAAGATCCAGAAAAGATTCCCGAAATGAATGAGACTAAAAAAATCTAGAACAAATGTTCTCTGGATTGGAGATCGTAAAATAATCTAGAACCCAATGCGGGCAGAAATGCCTTGAATAGGTGTAATTACTCTTAAAGATCCAGAAACTAATCAGGAAATAAATGGGAATAAAAATATCTAGAACAAGTGTTCTCTAGATTGAAGATCGTTACAATAATCTAGAACCCAATGCGAACAGAAATACCCAGAAGAGTTGTGATTTGGTTTGAAGATCCAGAAAAGATTCACGAAATGAATGAGACTAAAAAAATCTAGAACAAATGATCTCTGGATTGGAGAACGTAAAAATAATCTAGAACCCAATGCGGATAGAAATGCCTGGAAAAGGTTTGATTTATTGAAGATCCAGAAAAGAATCAGGAAATGAATGAGAATAAAAAAATCTAGAACAAGTGTTCTCTGGATTGGAGATCGTCAAAATAATCTAGAACCCAATGCGGACAGAAATGCCTGGAAAATGTTTGATTTTATTGAAGATCTAGTAAAGAATCAGGAAATGAATGAGAATAAAAAATTCTAGAACAAGTGTTCTCTGGATTGAAGATAAAAGTAATTAGAACCCAATGCGGACAGAAATGCCTGGAAAAGGTGTGATTTCTGTTAAAGATCCAGAAAAGAACGGAAATAAATGGGAATAAGAAAATTAGAACAAGGTTCTAGATTGA
>NW_022290888.1:0-4758 GCF_902635505.1 Sarcophilus harrisii | reverse complement strand
TATTCATGTGAAATTGGAATTATGTATAGCTCCATTCATTCTGTCCTTTAATGTGACATCTGTGGCATTATTATCCCATCTGTATGGAATTACATATACATGAGTGAATCTATAATCTCAAACTAGTTGTGATAATTTCCAAATTGTTTGCATGATCCCCAAACCATATTAATGATTGTTCCATTAACTTTAGTCCTTAGTTTTTTTTTTTTTAATTTTGTTCTTGTGATACATTTTTTACTTACTGATCTGCAAATTGGGATGTCTGAATAGATTCTGTTAGAGCTGTAGCTGATATTGCAAGTGAAGTAATAATAGCTATCGTTGCTAGACTTCTAGCAATGAGTAATCCAACAAAACTCCTTTTCCTATTTCTGATTTTTCTAATTTTATTTTGATGTTATCTCAAGCCTATTCACTTGTTGACCTGTAAGGATTAATTAGTAGCACAGAGAATGGTTATTCAATAATAAGAAGCATAAGTGGTGAATTAGAAAACATTGGGATAAAACACAATTGTAACATTTTACAATATATCCACCTGGCACATTCATGATTTGGCTTCCAGTGCCATTTAAAAAAAAAAATGTTAGAAACATCTGTGGATATTCTAAACATGTCTGTACCATATATTTCTGAGGGCCCTGAAACATTGTGGAATCTCATATCTGAGATGTGAAAATTTGTCTTATTCTAAGTCACAATTACATTGTAATTGTAATGGGGACCCATTCAGACACTGGATAACTTGGAGTCCATTCACCAACCTATTCCAGTTTCTCCTCAAACCAACGGAGCCCAAAGTTTTCTGGGGGCAGGGGAAATGATCTCTCCCTTCTGAAATTACTTCCCACTGAACATGGGAATAGATCTGAGTCACCTGCAGAATCCCATTTTTATATAAAGAAGGTGGTAAACTGGAACTGATTAAAGTATTAAATAGTTGATTCATCCCCTTGAAGCTGATCAATAAAGTTGTAATTGACAAAAATCTAGAATCAAAAAACAAATCTAGCAAATAGAAGTTAGGATAATCTGAAATAGAAAGACAATCCCATAGGGACTGATATAAAAGGTAGAGAGGCCAATATAGATTAGCAAGCAATTTTTCATATAATGAAATATATTTGTTTCACAGGACATATGGTAGACACAAATATTAAAGATGTTTCAGCTTTAGTTTTAATAAATAAAATACTGTCTTATAGACAATCATGTTAATTGTTCTTACATTATTTTGGAACCCTTCATATAGACACGAACATCTAGTTACATATATTTGACGAGGACAAACATTCATTCATCAAATTATTTAAGATATAATGACTACATATTTTCAGATTGAAAACAAGAAGATATTATATAATTGAATTGTGCTCTTGGCTTCTATTGACCATTTGCTCTGTTATAGGAGGAAAATACAAGGGTATGATGACAATACCACCAAAACTGCTTCTTCAGGTTTCAGCCTGGGATCATAGATATGAGAAAATAAAGCATATTTAACTTAGATTGATATTCAATTATAACAGTTCTATCTTATAGACAGACTCAGCAATAATCAGGTGGGTTCTTATTCAAGGAGATCCAACTGGGGAACTGAGTCAAAAGGATATCATCTTGAGTGGAGGCCAAGGTTGTCCTCCCAACTTTTGTCCAGATATAGACCTCTCTCTGTAACAGTTCAGGATCACATTTCTCTGAGTATAGCCTATAATATTGCTCACAAATGGTGGGTTACTGACTTAGGATCAGGCAATCAAATTTAAAGTTCAAAAGAATATCAGTCCCAAGAGATTTTTATTTCATTGAAATTTACAATCACAGATTAGAGGTAAAGAAATTATTTTTTAAAAGTTTACCAGAACTTACACACATAAAAGATTATGTTTAACTTGTTTTATGTTTAAATTCATCCTGGTGCAAAGGATTAATCATTAAACGAGCTTATAAATTCTTAGCAAACACTTTCCTTATTTAGGAACTATACCTCCTAAAGAGGCTCATTTTTCAGAGCTGATGACCTTGCTTACCCTGATGGTTTAAAGAAAACTGGCAAAATTCCAAATTAAGACCAATTGACAGAGACCCCAGGGAAGGGGCTGACATTGTTGTTGCCCACTCCAACCATTCTTCATGTTTTTATCAGCTATGCTGTTTGATATCTCCCCCCATTTCCACTGAAGAAGAAGAAAGGTGCTACAAGCCTTCATACATATAAGGGGAACTGATAAGGCCTCCTCCCTCTTCTTCCATATATAGTAATTACCCGTTTGAGACTTAACATGAGGACAATGGCTCCAAATTACTTACTTAATTTTAGATTTTTCCTAATAGCCAAAAATTTATAACTTCCTCTTAAATTTCTGGTGATGGTGAAAATACCTAATTCCCTAAATTACACTTCCAAAATATAAAACGAGACTAGCAAAACTAAATAAACTTTCTGCCTTCCTTTAGTTGTCAAATTTTTTTTCTCCCCAAACTTTTGAGCTGAGGAGTTTTCAGGGAGGATTCCCATTCCTTTAAATAATTTTCCTTTTGTTTTAGGGAGGAAATAAGATTTTTTTTTAAATTGAGATAGAACAGATTTTTTTTAAATGTACTTAACTTTGGTGCATGAATTTCCTAAATTTTAATTAAATATTTTAGACAAACTGAATTGCTATTTGGATATATTTCAGTCCACACAAATCATTTCTCTTTTGTGAGTTAAGGAAAGAGTTAAAACATCAGTTTTTTGTGACTGGGCCCTGAGAAGTCTGACTAAATAACTAAAAAGCATACTGTTTGTTGCCAGAGTATTTTAAGTTGTAGTGAACCCCTTTTCTGTTTGCCTAAAGTTCCTAAACTCTTAAATTGTCTGCAGACATAGTGCAAATGGATTAAAATTTACATATCCCTTCAGTGGGTTTTGATTAGAACTCCTTTAAAACTGTTTTTACTATCATATCTCAAATAACAAATTTCACTGAATTATGTATCCTCTACACACTATCCTCTTAGTCCTGGTGAGACCTTAATTTAGTTGAATTTGCTAAATTTAATTTATACACAAATAAAACCCATTTATCTCAACATTGCCATTGTGTGTTGGTTACATCTAAAAAGGTTATCATATATAAAGGAATTGTATTAATGCATCAATGTATTAACATTTATGTAACATTTGTTTTATGCTCAGCACTTTTGTAATCAATTGATCTTCACAATAATCATTATTATTTATCATCAGAAAACTGAGCAGAGATAAAAAAAAAAAAATTCCATGAATTACATAACTAATACATTTTTGTAACTGAAACAGAGAATGGTGTATTTACCAAAAGCATAGGTTGAGTGGTTTTTCTCACCTCAAAATGCCATGCTGGATGCTGCCAGGAGCACTCAAATGCTTCCCAGGCAGATGCTGGAGAGAACCTGATTAAGACTGGAGTAACTGGCACAAATATCTTACTTCGATGGTAGTTGAAGTTGCCAGGGCTCTGGGAATGCTGACCATGCTCCCACTTTATTCCCATTCTCCCAAGTGAGGTGAGGAGGTCTTTAGACTAGGTTGTATGAGGTCACTATGGTTGTTGCTGCTTCCCCCCATTTCTATAGGTAAGGCAAAATTTGCATTTCCCTACAGCACTTTAGCACTGATCTGAGATGAGAGAAGTTAGGAAAGAGATTTGGGCTATATCAATCTTGTTAGCAATTCTTAAAACTGATATGCATTCAGGACTCCAGGAGTGAAGCATCCTGAGTGATCAGGGTTGTAGAGAGAGTTCACCCTTAATCCCATCTGGGATGCTTTCCTAATGGAATAGAAAGAGACTCCAGACAAGATAGAAGTCAGAGAGGGGTTAGAAAAAGGTTGCTATGTTCCTACTTGTTTTTTGTTTGTTTGTTTGTTTTGTTTTGTTTGCAATCATAGAATCACTAGTTGCCAAAATTCTTATTCATTTCTCACAATAATTTGAGAATCTGCTGTCATTTTTGCAGTTCTATAATTTTCATTAGCTAATCATTATATACTTCAACAATGATACTGTATGAAGATGTATTCTGATGGAAGTAGATTTCTTTGACAAAGAGATCTAATTCAGTTTCAATTGATCAATGATGAGAAGAGCACCCAAAGAAAGAACATGGGAAATGAATGTAAACTGTTTGCATTTTGTTTTTCTTCCGGGTTATTTTTACCTTCTGAAAATTTCCTGTGCAACGGAAACTGTTTGTTCTTACATACATTGTATCTAGGATATATATACATTCAACAATATAGGACTGCTTGCCATCTAGGGAAGGGGTAGGGGAGGAAAAATTGAAAGAAGTGAGTGCAAGGGATAATGTTGTAAAAAAATTACCCTGGCATGGGTTCTGTCAATAAAAAGTTAATAATAATAATAATAATAATAATGCATCTGCAATTAAGTTTGTTAACAATAGGATTGTGCTTTCATTGTTATGATTTTCAACTAATATAAGAAGCATTCATCACCATTTTCAGGAATAGTGAGTAGTAGTGTTGATAATTATCAAGGTGGCCAAAGGTACACAGAGTTGGACAATAAAGAAGACCTGAGTTTAAATCCAACCTCAAATATTCTCTAAATGTGTAACCCTGCAAAAATCACCAAACCTTTCTCAGTATCAATTATTTGATCTGTCCAAAGGGGATAATAATACAAGCTCCCTCACCACCCTGTTGTTTTGAGGATTAAATGAGATTTACATAAGCAAATTTCTTTAATTCCCATCCAATTAACACCC
>NW_022290887.1:0-4796 GCF_902635505.1 Sarcophilus harrisii | reverse complement strand
GTTTAATTGCATTTCTCGATTAATAGTGATTTGGAACACTCTTTCACATGAGTGTTAATAATTTCAATTTCATCATCTGAAAATTGTCTGTTCTACCCCTTTGACCATTTATCAATTGGAGAATGGCGGCTTATAAATTAGAGTCAGTTCTCTATATATTTTGGAAATAGGCCTTTATCAGAACCTTTCACTTGAAATGTTTTGTTTGTTTTTTCCCTTCTATTTTTTTACATTAGTTTTGTTTGTACAAAGCTTTTTAATTTCATATAATCAACATTTTTCTATTTTTGTGCTCAATTGGTCTTAGTTGTCTTTGAAAAAATTTCTTCCTCCCTCCACAGTTGAGGGAAACTGTACTATGTTCCTCCAATTTTGTTTATAATCTCATTCTTTATGTTAAATCACGGAATTTTATCTTATCTTGGTGTATGGTTTAATTAGGTCAGTCCTAATTTCTGCCATACTAATTTCCAGTTACCCAGCAGTTTTGTCAAATAATGAATTCTTATCCCAAGAGTTAGGATCTTTGGTTTGTCCAACACTAAATTTTATAGTTGACTTTCTGTCTTGTGAACCTAACCTGTTCCACTGATCAACTTGTATTTCTTAGAATCAAATGGTTTTGGTGACTGCTTTTATAATACAGTTTTGAGCAGGTCAGCTAGGCCACCTTCTTTGATTTTTAAATTAATTCTTTTAGATTCTTGACCGTTCATTATTCCATATGAATTTTTGTTGTTATTTTTTTCTAGATCTGAAAATATTTTTCTTGGAAGTCTGATTGGTATAAACTAAATAAATGATTGTTTAGGATATTGTCATCTTTATTATTTCGCTCGACCTATCAGGGCACTTGATATTTTTCAATTTTTAAGTCGCTTTATTTTGTGGAAAGTTTTTTTTGTTTTACTCATATAATTCCTGACTTTCCTTTGAGATGATTCCCAAATATTTTATGTTGTCGACAGCTATTTAAATGGAATTTCTCTTTGTATCTTTGCTGTTGGTTTTTTATTTGGGTGTTATAAATATGTTGAGGATATGGGTTTTTTTTCTAACCTGCAACTTTGCTAAAGTTATGGATTATTTCTAATAGCTTTTCATGAATCTCTAGGTTCTCTAAGTATACCATCATATCATCTGCAAAGTGATGTTTGGTTTTCCTCACTGCTATTCTGTTCCATTAATCTCTTTCTCGATCTTATTGCCGGGCTAGTCTTTCTAATACAATATTGAATAATTGGGGCAGTGGGCACCTTCTTCCTCCAGATCTTCGGAAAGATTCAGTTTTCCCCATTGCAATGTCTTACTGATGGTTTTAAATATTTCCTCCTCACTTTTTAAGAAAAAAGTCCATTTTATTCCTATACTCTCAAGTCTTTTTTTATTAGGAATGGATGTTGGATTTTATCAAATGCTTTTTTCTGCATCTATTGAGATGATCATTGGTTTTTTGTTGTGTGTTGGGATATAGTCAATAATGCTCTGTTTTCTAATATTGACCAGCCCTAATCTGGTATAAATCCTACTTGGTCATAGTGTATTATCTAGGAATGATTTTCCCTTAATCTTTTTTTGCTAATATTTTATTGAAGATTTTAGCATCGATATTCATTAGAGAGATTGGTCTATAATTTTCTTTGTCTGTTTTCCGCCTACCTGGTTTACGTATCAGTACCATGTCGGTGTTGTAAAAGGAGTTTGGTAGGACTCATTCAATCCCTATTTTTTCAAATACTTTATATTGCATTGGGGTTAATTGTTCTTTAAATGTTTGGTAGAATTCCCATGTAAATCCATCTGGTCTGGGGATTTTTTCTTGGGAGTTGGTTAATACTTTTCTATTTCTTTTTCTAAGATGGGACTGTTTAGGATATTTCCTTCCTCTTTAATCTGGGAAAAACTATATTTTTGAAGGTATTCTTCCATTTCATTTAAGTTGTCAAATTTTGCCATAAAGTTGGGCAAAGCACTTCTTTTTATTGTTCTAATTTCTTCTTCATTTGGAGTTCCCCTTTTCATTTTAAGATAAAATTTGATTTTCTTCTTTCCTTTTTTAATCAGTTTACTAAGGGGTTTGTCTATTTTGTTGGTTTTCATAAACCAACTCTTATTTATTATTTAATTCAATGTTTTTTTACTTTCAATTTTATTGATCTCTCCATTTTTCAAATTTTAAATTTAGTGTTTGACTGGGGGTTTTTTAATTTGTTTCTTTTCTGGGTTGCAAGCCCAATTTTTCTTCTCTTTCTCTACTTTTGAAGTAAGCCTCTAGGATATGAAATTTCCCCCTATTACCCCGCATCCACACATTTTGATATGATGTCTCATTTTATTTCTTGGGTAAAGTTATTAAATTATCCTATGTTTGCTTTTCACCCAGTCATTCTTTATGGAGATTATTTGTTTCCAATTATTTTTGGTCTACTTTCCCTGGCTTTTTGTTGGGGTAATTTTATTGCATCGTGGTCTGAAAGGATGCATTTATTTTTCTGCCTTACTGCATTTGGTTTGTGTTTTATGTCCTAATATGGTCTATTTTTTATGGTTCCATGAACTGCTGAAAAAATCCTCCTTTCTTTCCCCATTTCTTTTCTCCAGGGTCTATCTATCTAGCTTTTCTATATTCTTTTACCTCTTTGACTTCTTTCTTATTTATTTTGTGATTTGTTTTCTACTTAAAGTCAAGTTGGTCCCCACTTATGTTTTGTTCTTTTCTTCTTCAGCCTTTTTCTTTTAAGAATTTAGATGTCACCCTTTGCAATTATTTTCATATTGATATTATTTCATTATTTATCCTACCCTTTAGCAAGATATAGTGCCCTTCCTTATCTCTTTTAATTAGATAATTTTGTTTTCTTGATCTCAGATCAGGATGGCTACCCCTCTTTTTGTTCACCTGAAGCATAGAATTTTCTCCATCCTTTTACCTTTATTCTGGGTTTATGTCCCTGCTTATGTGTTCCTGTAAACAACATTGTAGGATTCTGGCTTTAATCCATTCTGCTAATCCTTCCTCTTTATGGGGAGTTTACCCATTCAATTTGGTTAAAATTACCCTGTATTATTTTATCTTTTAACCCCTCCCATTTATGCTTTTCCCTTCTTTCCCCCTTATCCCCTTCCCAGTATTAAATTTTGGAACCCTTCCCTCCCTTTTTAGTGTCCCTCCTCCCCACCTTAGAGTTCCTCCCCTATCTTACTCCTTT
This sequence comes from Sarcophilus harrisii, assembly GCF_902635505.1. Taxonomy (NCBI): domain Eukaryota; kingdom Metazoa; phylum Chordata; class Mammalia; order Dasyuromorphia; family Dasyuridae; genus Sarcophilus; species Sarcophilus harrisii. Next base: position 1,587 of record NW_022290887.1, on the reverse strand, counting down.
CCCTCACAGTTTCTGTATTCCCTTCTGCTTAACTTATTCTTTCCCTTTTCACTTTTCCCTTCTCACTGGGAAAAGGGTTCTAATATAATTAAGAGGCACCTTTTAGTGTTAGATTTTTGGGCACTGACATGAGAATGGACCCTATCTCCTCAGCAAAACTTGTTACTTCTATTTGCTGTCTATGTGGGATTTCAGAGAACGGTTCTAATAGCACTGAGAAACACCCTAATGTTTGAGTAAAGGGAATCAATTTTCACACTGGAGCTGAATTGGTCTCTTCAGAAAGAGTGTGGAAGATTGGGAGATAGGTTCTTCTATTACTAGGAGGAACCCTGCAGTTGGATAAAAGTTGGCAAAATTGAACCTGGATCTGAAGTCATTCCCACAGGAAAGACTGTTGGTGTTATTAGTTCCCCATTAGGGAGTGTTCAGTGGGGTCCTGATATCATGAGAAGGCTCCCTGGTGTGTGAGAATTATGGGCAAAGAAATGAGACTTGACTTTACCTGATTCCTCAGGATGGGCTTTGATGATATTCGTTCCCCTTTTCAGAAGTGGAAAGAGTGGTTGAAATATCAATCAAGGGCAGCCTATCTTGGGATAAATTGGGCCAAGGCACAAGACTTGACCTGTTTTACTCAGTAGCCTCTGTTGGTGATATGTGGTTTTGATTTGGGAGTGGGGAGGGAGGTTCTAATATCATGAGAAGGCCCCTTGGGTGGGAGAAATGGGGGCAAAGAAATTGCACTTGACCGTGTCTCCTCAGCCATGTGTGTTGGTGTTTTTGGATTCAAATTAGGGAGTGCGAAACTGAGTAATATTATGATTCCAAGGCCCCATACAGAAGGAGAAAAGTGGGTATAGAAATGACAGTGGGGAGCCAAGATGGCGGAGAAGACACACGCGACTTTCTAAGCTTTTCTCTTACCCTCTTTATCAATATTATATAGAGCCTCAAAAATAGTCTTGACTCTTTTTAAAAGATAAAAGTAGAACAACTCACCAGCCGGGAAAATCAGTTTCCAAAAAGTTTGGTTCTAGGGGGAGATCAGACAGACTGGGAGAGAAATTAGGTTCGGAGGAGAGACTCAAACCGAGGTAAAGCACAGATTCAGCACAAGCTCCCAGCCCCAACCCAGTACTGGCTTTTCCTTGGGGCAGTTGGTCTGCACCTTGGAGGAAGCGGGTTAGCCTAATCTGTGCAGTGGGGAGCCCTTGGCCCATAGAGCTTTCCCAGGGCCGATTTGCATCAGGCAAGACATTGGGGCAGGTTCTGGGCGGTCTAGGTCTTTGGTCAGCTAATCTCACAATCCCAAAAAGACGCTCAGGCCTGGGGCAGTGACACTTTCCCCTTAGCCTAGCCTAGGGCAATCCCCCACAGCCCAACTGGGCCCTTCTATACTCGCCAGTGCTGAAACACTTCCTCTTGGGGAAGGAAAACTCTCCCAACACTCCCATACCGGAGCCTGAAATCGTTTACATTTTCCCTCTCTGCAGAAGCTTAACCCCTTGCCTAGGAGACCACCCTAAAGGCTTTAAAACATGAATAAAAAGATGAAAAAACGATTGACAGCTTTATGCAGAAAAA
>NW_022290886.1:0-4983 GCF_902635505.1 Sarcophilus harrisii | reverse complement strand
GAAAAAGTAAAATAATCTCAGGAAAGTAAGATCTGTGAATTGGAAAAAGAAAATAATTCACTAAAAAAAAATTCCATAGAGCAAAACAACTCATTTAAAAACTCAATTGGACACATACAAAAAAAAGTAAAAAAAAAACAGCAAGAATCAGTCAAGCAAAACGAAAAAAAAAAGATAAATTGGAAAAAACCATGCAATATCTACTTGGACAAACGACAGACCTGGAAAATAGATCTAGGAGAGATAATCTGAGGATTATTGAACTTTCTGAAAATTATGATAAAAAAGAGCCTAGATACTATTCTACAGGAAATCATCATAGAGAACTGTCCAGAGGTAATAGAACCAGAAGTTAAAATAGGCATTGAAAGAATTCATTGAACACCTTCTGTAAAAGACCCTAGAATAAAAACTCCAAGGAATATTGTGGCCAAATTCCACAACTATCTGATTAAGGAAAAAATTTTACAAGCAGCCAGAAAAAAACAATTAAATACCGAGGTGCACAATAAGGATCACCCAAGATCTGGCTGCCTCCACATTAAAGCATCAAAGGGCCTGGAATATGATATGCTGAAAGGTAAAAGAACTTGGAATGCAGCCAAGAATAACTTACCCATCCAAGCTGAGGATTTTCTTCCAGTAAAGAAGATGGACATTTAATGAAACAGATGAATTCCATTTTTTTCTGAGGGAAAAAACACAACTAAACAAAAAATCTTATCTCCAATCATAGGACTCAAGAGAAGCAGAAAAGATAAAAGGAACTCTTGAGAATTGTATTTATGTTTTGGATATACAAAAAGACTAGATATATATTTTGATTTTACTGATATAACATAAAAAGGGGGAAGTAGAAATGGAAAAGGGATAATGTCAAAAAAGGGGGAAAGAGGGGATAAAAAGAGGGAAACTACATCCCACAAGGAGACAAAGGTAACTTCTCATATCTGAGGGAATTTAGAGAGGGGGAGGAACATTGTATGAATCTTACTCTCTTTGGAGTTCGCTCAAAGAGAAAATAATTGACATATTTGTTTTACAGAAAATCTTCTCTCACCTCATTAAAAAGGGGTAGAAAAAAATGGAAAAGGAAAAGAGTAATAAGGGAAGGGTACAAGAAAGGGGAAGAGATACAAAGTGTGGAGTGAGGGATCCTAAAGAGGGTGAGTGGCGTGATACAAGTGGGGCACATGAGATTAAAAGTGGGAAATAGGGTTGGGGGGGCAAGTAAAAGAAAAGCATAATCTGGGGATAATAAGATGGCGAGAAATACAGAATTATTAATTTTAACCGTAAATGTGAATGGGATGAATTCTCTCATAAAGCGGAGGCAGATAGCAGTCTGGATCAAAAGTCAGAACCCTACAATATGTTATTTACAGGAAACACCAAAACCAGGGAGAACTACAGAGTAAAGGTAAAAGGCTGGAGAAAAATCTATTATGCTTCAGGGGCAGTCAAAAAACCAGGGGTAGCCATCCTTATCTCAGATCTAGCCAAAGCAAAAACTGATCTAATCAAAAGAGGTAAGGAAAGAAAATATATCTTGCTAAAGGGTAGCATAGACAATGAAGCAATATCAATACTAAACATATATGCACCAAATGGTATAGCATCTAACTTCCTAAAGGAGAAGTTAAGAGAGTTGAAGGAGAAATAGAAGAAAATTGTGAAGTGGAAGATTTCCCTTGCATTAATTGGACAAATCAAACCACAAAACAAATAAGAAAGAAATCAAAGAGGTAAATAGAATAATAGAAAAATTACCTATGATAGATATTTGGAGAAAGCTGAATGGAGACAGAAAGGAGTATACTTCCTTCTCAGCAGTTCATGGAACCTATACAAAAATTGACCATATATTAGGACATAAAGACTTCAAAATCAAATGTAGGAAGGCAGAAATAGTAAATGTTTTCTTTTCAGATCACAATGCAATAAAAACTACATTCAACAAAAAGTTAGGTGTAAATAGCGCAAAAAGTAATTGGAAACTAAATAATTTCATCTTAAAGAATGATTGGGTGAAACAGCAAATTATAGACACAATTAATAATTTCAGTCAAGATAATGACAACAATGAGACATCATACCAAAATTTGTGGGATGCAGACAAAGCAGTAATAAGAGGAAATTTTATTTCCTTATAGTCTTACTTGAATAAAATAGAGAAAGAGAAGATCAATGAATTGGGCTTGCAACTAAAAATGCTAGAAAAAGAACAAATTAAAAACCCCCAATCAAACAATAAATTTGAAATTCTAAAATTAAAAGGAGAAATTAATAATATTGAAAGTAAAAAAAACTATTGAACTAATAAATAAAAGTAAGAGTTGGTTCTATGAAAAAAACAATAAAATAAATAAGCCTTTGATAAATCTGATTAGAAAAAGGAGGGAGGATAATAAAATTAGTAGTCATAAAAATGAAAAGGGAGAACTTTCCACCAATGAAGAGGAAATTAGAGAAATATTAAGGAGTAACTTTGCCCAACTTTATACCAATAAATTTGATAACTTAAGTGAAATGGATGACTACTTCCAAAAATGTAGGCTTCCCAGATTAACAGAGGAGGAAGTAAATTGCTTAAATAGTCTCATTTCAGAAAAAGAAGTAGAACAAGCTATTAATCAACTCCCTAAGAAAAAATCCCCAGGACCAGATGGATTTACATGTGAATTTTACCAAACATTTAAAGAACAATTGGCCCCAATGCTATATAAATTATTTGATAAAATAGGGAATGAAGGAGTCCTACCAAATTCCTTTTATGACACTTTTATGACACATAGTACTGATACCTAAACCAGGTAGGTTGAAAACAGAGAAGAAAATTATAGACCAATCTTCCTAATGAATATTGATGGTAAAATATGAAATAAGATATTATCAAAAAGACTACAGAAAATCATCCCCAGGATAATACACTATGATCAAGTAGGGCTTATAACAGGAATGTAGGGCTGGTTCAATATTAGGAATATTAGGAAAACTATCAATATAATTGGCCATATTAATAACCAAATTAACAAAAACCATATGATCATCTCAATAGATGCAGAAAAAGCATTTGATAAAATCCAACATCCATTTCTATTGAAAACACTTGAGAGTATAGGAATAAATGGACTTTTCCTTAAAATAATCAGCAGCATCTACTTAAAACTGTCAGTAAGCATCATACGTAATGGGGATAAACTGGAACCATTCCCAATAAGATCAGGAGTGCAACAAGGTTGCCCACTATCACCGTTACTATTCAATATTGTATTAGAAATGCTAGCTTTGGCAATTGGAGCTGAGAAAGAGACTGAAGGAATTAGAATAGGAAATGAGGAAAACAAATTATCACTCTTTGCTTATGGAATACTTAGAGAACCCCAGAGATTCTACTAAAAAGTTATTAGAAATAATCCACAACTTTAGCCAAGTTGCAGGATACAAAATAAACCCACATAAATCATCAGCATTCTTATATATCACTAACAAAATCCAACAGTCAGAGTTACAAAGAGAAATTCCATTTAAAGTAACTACTGATAGTATAAAATACTAAGGAATCTATCTGCCAAGGGAAAATCAGAAAATTTATGAGCAAAATTACAGACCACTTTTCACACAAATTAAGTCTGATCTAACCAATTGGAAAAATATTAAATGCTCTTGGATAGTGTGACCAAATATAATAAACATGACAATACTACCTAAACTAATCTATTTGTTTAGCGCTATACCAATCAGACTCCCAAAAAACTATTTTAATGACCTAGAAAAAAATAACAACAAAGTTCATATGGAAAAACAAAAGGTCAGGAATTTCAAGGGAATTAATGAAAAAAAAAATCAAGTGAAGGTGGCCTAGCTGTAGCAGATCTAAAATTATATTATAAAGTAGTTACCAAAACTATATTGATGCTAAAATCTTCAATAAAATATTAGCCAAAAGACTACAGCAAATCATCCCCAGGATAATACACTATGATCAAGTAGGATTTATACCAGGAATACAGGGCTGGTTCAATATTAGGAAAACTGTCACTATAATTGGCCATATTAATAACCCAATTAACAAAAGCCATATGATCATCTCAATAGATGCAGAAAAAGCATTTCATAAATTCCAGTATCCAAAACCATTTGGTACTGGCTAAGAACCAGATTAGTTGATCAGTGGAATAGGTTAGTTTCAAAGGACAAAACTGTCAATAATTATACCAATCTAGTGTTTGACAAAGCCAGAGACTCCAGCTTTTGGGATAAGAACTTATTGTATGACAAAAATTGCTGGGAAAATTGAAAACTAGTATGGCAGAAACTAGGCATCGACCCACACTTAATACCGTACACCAAGATAAGGTCAAAATGGGTTCATGACCTAGGCATAAAGAATGAGATTATAAATAAATTATAAGAACACAATATAATTTACCTCTCAGACCTGTGGAAGAGTAAGGAATTTATGACCAAAGAAGAACTAGAGATCATTACTGATCACAAAATAGAAAATTTTGATTATACCAAACTGAAAAGTTTTTGTACAAACAAAATGAATGCAGACAAGATTAGAAGGGAAGCAATAAACTGGGAAAGTATTTTTACATTCAAAGGTTCTGATAAAGGCCTCATTTCCAAAATATATAGAGAATTAACTCTAATTTATAAAAAATCAAGCCATTCTCCAATTGAAAAATGGTCAAATGATATGGACAATTCTCAGATGAAGAAATTGAAACTATTTCTAGTCATATGAAAAGATGCTCCAAGTCATTATTAATCAGAGAAATGCAAATTAAGACAACTCTAAGATACCACTACACACCTGTCAGATTGGCTAAGATGACAGGAAAAAATGATGATTGTTGGAAGGGATGCAGGAAAACTGGGACATTGATGCATTGTTGGTGGAGTTGTGAATGAATCCAACCATTTTGGAGAGTAGTTTGGAGCTACGCTCAAAAAGTTATCAAACTGTGATACCCT
>NW_022290885.1:0-5026 GCF_902635505.1 Sarcophilus harrisii | reverse complement strand
TGATTTAGATTGAAGATCCAGAAAAGATTCACGAAATGAATGAGACTAAAAAAATCTAGAACAAATGTTCTCTGGATTGGCGATCATAAAAATGATCTACAACCCAATGCTGACAGAAATGCTTGGGAAATGTTTGATTTGTATGAAGATTCAGAAAAGAATCAGGAAATGAATGAGAATAAAAAATTCTAGAACAAGTGTTCTCTAGATTAAAGATCGTTAAAATAATCTAGAACCCAATGCGACCAGAAATACCCAGAAGAGGTGTGATTTGGATTGAAGATCCAGAAAATATTCGCGAAATGAATGAGACTAAAAAAATCTAGAACAAATGTTCTCTGGATTGGAGATCATAAAAATAATCTAGAACCCAATGCGGACAGAAATGCTTGGGAAAGGTTTGATTTGTATGGAAGATCCACAAAAGAACCAAGAAATGATTGGGAATAAAAAAATCTAGAACAAGTGTTCTCTGGATTGGAGATCGTAAAAATAATCTATAACCCAATGCGGACAGAAATGTGTGGGAAAGGTTTGATATGTATTGAAGATCCAGAAAAGAATCAGGAAATGAATGGAATAAAAAATCTAGAACAAGTGTTCTCTAGATTGAAGATCGTTAAAATAATCTAGAACCAATGCGGACAGAAATACCCAGAAGAGGTGTGATTTTGATTGAAGATCCAGAAAAGATTAACTAAATGAATGAGAGTAAAAAAATCTAGAACAAATGTTCTCTGGATTGGAGATCGTAAAAAGAATCTAGAACCAAATGCGGACAGAAATGCGTTGAAAACGTTTTATTTAGATTGAAGATCCAGAAAAGATTCACGAAATCAGTGAGACAAAATAAATCTAGAACAAATGTTCTCTGGATTGGAGATCGTAAAGAATCTAGAACCCAATGCGGACAGAAATGCGTCGAAAAGGTTTTATTTAGATGGAAGATCCAGATTCACGAAATGAATGGAACTAAAAAAATCTAGAACAAATGTTCTCTGGATTGGAGATCGTAAAAATAATCTAGAACCCAATGGGGAGAAATTCCTAGGTTTGATTTCTCTTGAAGATCCAGAAAAGAATCAGGAAATGAATGGAAATAAAAAAATCTAGAACAAGTGTTCTCTGGATTGGAGATCGTAAAAATAATCTAGAACCCAATGCGGACAGAAATGCCTGGGAAAGGTTTGATTACTATTGAGATCCAGAAAAGAATCTGGAAATGAATGAGAATAAAAAATTCTAGAACAAATGTTCTCTGGATTGGAGATTGTAAAAAGAATCTAGAACCCAATGCGGACAGAAATGCGTCGAAAAGGTTTTATTTAGATGGAAGATCCAGAAAAGATTCCCGAAATGAATGAGACTAAAAAAATCTAGAACAAATGTTCTCTGGATTGGAGATCGTAAAAGAATCTAGAACCCAATGGGAAGAAATGCATTCGAAAAGGTTTTATTTAGATTGAAGATCCAGAAAAGATTCCCGAAATGAATGAGACTAAAAAAATCTAGAACAAATGTTCTCTGGATTGGAGATCGTAAAAAGAATCTAGAACCCAATGCGGACAGAAATACGAAAAGGTTTTATTTAGATTGAAGATCCAGAAAAGATTCCAGAAATGAATGGAAGAAAAAGTCAGAACACGTGTTCTCTGGATGGAGATCGTAAAAATAATCTAGAACCCAATGCGGACAGAAATGTTTGGAAAAGGTTGGATTTCACTTGAAGATCCAGAAAAGAATCAGGAAATGAATGAGAATAAAAATTTGAAAAGTGTTCTTAGATTGGAAGACGTTAAAAAATCTAGAACCCATTGGGACAGAACTAGCCAAAGAGGTGGATTTGATTGTGATCCAGAAAGATTCACGAAATGAATGAGACTAAAAAATCTAGAACAAATGTTCTTGATTGAGATCGTAAATGAATCTAGAACCCAATGGGACAGAAATGCGTTTGGGTTTTATTTAAATGAAGATCCAGAAAATTCAAAATGAATGAGACTAAAAAAATCTAGATCAAATGTTCTCTGGATTGGAGATCGTAAAAATAATCTAAAACCCAATGCGGACAGAAATGCCTGGGAAAGGTTTAATTTCTATTGAAGATCCAGAAAAGAATCAGGAAATGAATGAGAATAAAAAATTCTAGAACAAGTGTTCTCTAGATTGAAGATCGTTAAAATAATCTGGAACGCAATGCGGACAGAAATACCCAGAACAGGTGTGATTTTGATTGAAGATTCAGAAAAAATTAACGAAATGAATGAGAGTAAAAAAATCTAGAACAAATGCCCCTGATTGAGACGTAAAAGAATCTAGAACCCAAATTGAAGAAAGCCGGAAAAGGTTTTAATTAGATTGTAGATCCAGAGAAGATTCACTAAATGAATGAGACTAAAAAAACCTAGAACAAATGTTCTCTGTATTGGAGATCATAAAAGAAATCTAGAACCCAATGCGGACAGAAATGCTTGGGAAAGGTTTGATTTGTATTGAAGATCCAGAAAAGAATCAAGAAATGAATGGGAATAAAAAATCTAGAACAAGTGTTCTCTGGATTGGAGATCGTAAAATAATCTAGAACCCAATGCGGACAGAAATGCCTGGAAAAGGTTTGATTTGTATTGAAGATCCAGAAAAGAATCAGGAAATGAATGAGAATAAAAAATTCTAGAACAAGTGTTCTCTAGATTGAAGATCGTTAAAATAATCTAGAACCCAATGCGGACAGAAATACCCAGAAGAGGTGTGATTTGGATTGAAGATCCAGAAAACATTCACGAAATGAATGAGACTAAAAAAATCTAGAACAAATGTTCTCTGGATTGGAGATCGTAAAAAGAATCTAGAACCCAATGCGGACAGAAATGCCTCGAAAGGTTTTATTTAGATTGAAGATCCAGAAAAGATTCACGAAATGAATGAGACTAAAAAAATCTAGAACAAATGTTCTCTGGATTGGAGATCGTAAAAATAATCTAGAACCCAATGCGGACAGAAATGCTTGGGAAAGGTTTGATTTGTCTTAAGATCCAGAAAAGAATCAGGAAATGAATGAAAATAAAAAAATCTAGAACAAATGTTCTCTGGATTGGAGATCGTAAAAATAATCTAGAACCCAATGCGGACAGAAATGCCTGGAAAAGGTTGGATTTCTCTTGAAGATCCAGAAAAGAATCAGGAAATGAATGAGAATAAAAAAATCTAGAACAAGTGTTCTCTGGATTGAAGATCGTTAAAATAATCTAGAACCCAATGCGGACAGAAATACCCAGAAGAGGTGTGATTTGGATTGAAGATCCAGAAAATATTCGCGAAATGAATGAGAGTAAAAAAATCTAGAACAAATGTTCTCTGGATTGGAGATCGTAAAAATAATCTAGAACCCAATGCAAGAAATGTTTTTGGAAAGGTTTGATTTTAGGGAAGATCCACAAACGAACCAAGGGAATGATTGGGAATAAAAAATCTATAAACAAGTTTCTCTAGATTGAAGATCGTTAAATAATCTAGAACGCAATGCGGACAGAAATACCCAGAAGAGGTGTGATTTTGATTGAAGATCCAGAAAATATTCACGAAATGAATGAGAGTAAAAAAATCTAGAACAAATGTTCTCTGGATTGGAGATCGTAAAAAGAATCTAGAACCCAATGTGGACAGAAATGCGTCGAAAAGGTTTTAATTAGATTGTAGATCCAGAGATTCACAAAATGAATGAGACTAAAAAAATCTAGAACAAAGGTTCTCTGGATTGGAGATCGTAAAAATAATCTAGAACCCAACGCATACAGAAATGCCCGAAAAGGTTTTATTTAGATTGAAGATCCAGAAAAGATTCACGAAAATGAGACTAAAAAACCTAGAACAAATGCCATTGAGATCATAAAAGAAATCTAGAACCCAAAGTGGACAGAAATGCCGGGAAAGGTTTGATTTGTATTGAAGATCCAGAAAAGAATCAAGAAATGAATGGGAATAAAAAAATCTAGAACAAGTGTTCTCTGGATTTGAGATCGTAAAAATAATTTAGGACCCAATGCGGACAGAAATGCGTGGGAAAGTTTTGATATGTATTGAAAGATCCAGAAAAGAATCAGGAAATGAATGAGAATAAAAAATTCTAGAACAAGTGTTCTCTAGATTGAAGATCGTTAAAATAATCTAGAACACAATGCAAACAGAAATACCCAGAAGAGGTGTGATTTGGATTGAAGATCCAGAAAAGATTCACGAAATGAATGAGAGTAAAAAAATCTAGAACAAATGTTCTCTGGATTGGAGATCGTAAAAGAATCTACAACCCAATGCGAACAGAAATGCCTCGAAAGGTTTTATTTAGATTGAAGATCCTGAAAAGATTAGAAATGAATGAGACTAAAAAAATCTAGAACAAATGTGCTCTGGATTGGAGATCATAAATAATCTAGAACCCAAGCTGACAGAAATGTTGGGAAATGTTTGATTTTATTTGAAGATCCAGAAAAAGAATCAGGAAATGAATGAAAATAAAAAAATCTAGAACAAAGGTTTCATTAAAGATCAAAGTAATTTAGAACCCAACGACCAGAAATACCCAGAAGAGGTGTGATTTGGATTGAAGATCCAGAAAAAGATTCACGAAATGAATGAGACGAAAAAAATCTAGAACAAATGTTCTCTGGATTGGAGATCGTAAAAATAATCTAGAACCCAATGCGAACAGAAATGCCTTGAAAGGTTTTATTTAGAATGAAGATCCAGAAAAGATTCACGAAATCAGTAAGACAAAATAAATCTGGAACAAATGTTCTCTGGATTGGAGATCATAAAATAATCTAGAACCCAATGCGGACAGAAATGCTTGGAAAGGTTTGAGTTGTCTTGAAGATCCAGAAAAGGATCAAGAAATGAATGGGAAGAAAAAAGTCTAGAACACGTGTTCTCTGGATTGGAGATCGTAAAAATAATCTAGAAACCAATGCGGACAGAAATGCGTGGGAAAGGTTGGATTTCTATTGAAGATCCAGAAAAGAATCAGGAAATG
>NW_022290884.1:0-5048 GCF_902635505.1 Sarcophilus harrisii | reverse complement strand
AAAAATAACAACAAAATTTCATTTGAAAAAACAAAAGGTCAAGAATTTCATGGGAACTAATGAAAAAAAATCAAATGAAGGTAGCCTAGCTGTACCAGATCTAAAATGATAGTATAAAGCAGCAGTCACCAAAATCATTTGGTAGTGCCTAAGAAATAGACTACTTGATCAGTGGAATAGGTTAGGTTACAAAACAAAAGAAAATTATAAAATCTAGTATTTGATAAACCCAAAAGATCCCAACTTTTGGGATAAGAATTCACTATTTGAGAAAAGCTGCTGGGAAAACTGGAAATTAGTAGGGCAGAAATTAGGCAGGGATACACATTTAACACTGTTTACATCAAGATAAATCAAAATGGGTTCATGATTTAGGCATAAAGAATGAGATTATAAATAAATTAGAGAAACATAGGATAGTTTACCTCTCAGACTTGTGGAGGAGGAAGGAATTTGTGACCAAAGAACTAGAGATCATTAGTGATCTCAAAATAGAAAATTTTGATTATATCAAATTAAAAGCTTTTTATTAAACAAAACTAATGTGACAACATTAGAAGGAAAACAAATTAAACATTTTAAGTTAGTTCTGAATGGCCTTATTTCCAAAATATATAGAGAATTGATTAATTTATAAGAAATCGATTCTCCAATTGATAAATGGTCAGGATAGAAAGACAATTTTTCAGATGATGAAATCGATTTCTCCCATATGAAAGGGTGTTCCAAATACCATTGATTAGAGAAAGGCAAAAAGATAACTCTGAGATATTTATAATTTGATTTAAGAACAGGAAAAGAAATGAGGAATGTTAAGGGAGGGGGGAAAATAAATGGTGCATTGTTGGTGAAGTTTGGAGCAAAACCAACCATTCTGAGAGCAATTTAGAACTATACCAAAAGATCAAACTCTGATCCCTTTGATCCAGCAGCTTGGGCCTATATGGAAAAAGTTCTAAAGGAGGGAAAAGGACTTTTTTAAGAATGTTTGTGGGTTTTTAGTGGTTGAAACTAGAAAATGAATGGATGTAGAAGGGAAGCAAAACAATTAAAACAGTTTTCTAGTCAGGGTTCTATAAACCATTTCAAAATATATACAGAATTGTCTTAATTTATAAGAAATCAAGCCATTCTCCATTTGGAAATGGTCAAAGGATATGAACAGACAACTGATGAAGAAATGGAAACTATTTCAATCTTAAAAAAGATGTCAACCCTATTAATCAGAGAAATGCAAATTAAGACAACCTGAAATACCTTAAAACTTGTCAGACCGCCTAGAATGACAGGGAAAGATAATGAGAATGTTGAGGCATTGGGAAAAAGGTAAATAATACTGTTGGGGAATTGTAAACATCCAACCATTCTGAGAGCTATTTGAACATGTCAAAAAGTTATCAAACTGTGTATACCCTTTGACCCAGGTGTTTCCACTGGGCTTTATCTCAAAGAAATCTTAAAGAAGGGAAAGGGACCTAGGGCACAAAGTTTGTGGAGGTGTCTTTGTAGTGGCCGGAAACTGAAACTGAGTAGATGCCCATCAACTGAGAATGGCTGAAAAACTGTGGAAGGAAAATTTTCAGTAAGAAAGACCAGCAGGAGGATTTCAGAAAGGCCTGGGAGATTTATAATGAACCGAGTGAAAAATGAGCAATAGGAGATTATTATAAACTTAAAAACCAATAATATGACGATCAATTTGATGGACCTGACCATTTCAGCAATGAATGAACCAAACGTTCCAATGGAGCAGAACGAACAAACCAGTTACACCCAGTGAAAGAACCGGAGATGACTAAGAACCAATACATGAATTTAACCCTATTTTTTGCCGCCTGATTTTTGATTTTCTTCACAGGGTATTGTTATTTCAGAGTCTGATTCTTTTTTACAGCAAAAATGGTTTGACAATACTTATTTTGTTTTAATTTATACTTAAAATTTAACATGCATTGATCATCCAGCCACTAGGAAAGGGGGGGAAAAAGGGGAAAATTGAACAAAATGTTTGGAAAATTGTCAATGATGAAAATTATCCATGTATAACTTTAAATAAAAAAAGCTATTTTAAAAAAATAAAGTGAAAAGGAACAGCAGAGAACAAAAGAAAACCTACCAGAATGTAAAGAAAAATAAAGGAATTTGAAAAAAAAAAAAAAAAGAAAGAAAAGAAAAGAATATTGCCCCATCAATTGAGAATGGTTGGTTAAATTGTATATGAATCTTATGGAATTTATTGTTCTGTAAGAAATGACCAGTAAGATGAATATAGAGAGGGCTTGGAGAAATAATAACTGATGCTGAGTAAAATGAGAAAGAACAATACTGTATGAGGACCATTCTGATGGAAGGGAATCTAAAAGGGAAGATCTAATTTTATTAATGATAAGAATGGAAAGGATCACTGGGAACGAATGGACATTGCATTTTTTGTTTTTTTCCCAGGATATTTTTACCTTTAATCCAATTTTCCGGCAAAAGAGAACTGTTCTTTTTAACACATGTATTTTATTGGATATACTGTACATTTAACATGTATAGGACTGCTTGCCATCCCGGGAAGGTGGAGGGAGGAGGGAAAAGTGGAGATAAGGAGTAAGGAAAATGTTGTAAAATTACCATGCATATCTTCTGTCAATAAAAAGCTATAATTAAAAAAAAGAAATTAAGAGGCTGATTTAGAAAACCGTTGAGGGAAGGGAGCAGCACAAAGAGTACATTAAGTATGAACAAGATTATGTGCTGATCACCTGTCATGGACCACCTTTTCAAATAGGGGTGATTCAAACCCAGGGTCTTGTTGAATTATGGAACTCCCCTAGAGGGGAGCCAAGGCCACCTGACCTTTTTGTTAAGCCTTGCCCCGCCGAGAAACCCCTTGCTGAAGGAACATTGATTTGTGATTGTGGGAGCCAGTATTGATCCGAAGGGTCGGTCAGTGGTTCGGAACAGGATGCCGAAAGGGCCCTTGCTTGTGGGGGCCGGAATTGCTGGATTGGCCTCCTTCCATTGGTAGCCACCATAAAATGTGGGTGTGCTTTCTGAATGGTGACTGGAATTGCATATTTATGTGCTGATACACTTGAAAATGTATATCAACAAGGCTGTATGGCATAGTAAACTGGAGCTCTTTTCATACTCTATGAGCCTTCCACCACATTCATCTCACCTTTGATATCAAATGACCTGTGCCAGAGCCTTAAAAGACAGTTGCAAAATATTTAATAAAAAAAGACCCATTCGCATCCAGAAAGAGAATTATGGAGACAGATTGTATCAAACCGATTCCTACCTTTGTTGTTCTTTTTGTTTGCTTGGTATAAGAGGAAAGGGGTGGGAAGAAAAGAGAACATTAAGGAGGTTTTTTTAAAGCTGACCTTTGAGGAATAAAGTAAAAAATGACATGGATGGAAATGTTAATTATAATCAAACTATGAATTTGAAAGGGAGGAGTTTCCCATAAAACAAAGTAGACTGATTGGAAGAAGGATGGATTAGAAAGCAGAATCTAATAATATGTTGTTTAGGTCAAGACACACATGGTACAAAAGACAACAGAGTTAAACATGGGAGTGGAGAATCTATTCTGTTGGTGAAGTAAAAACGCAGAGATACAATCATGATCTCAGAGAAAGTAAAAAGAGACCTAGTAATGAATGACACAAGTAGGGAAATAAGATTGTATGGGTGCTAAGATAATGAAATCAAAACATTTCAACATCCATTTCTCTGAAATACCCAGAGTATTTATCAGAATAAATACACTGGGAGTTGTGTGAGATTTATGAAAATAAGAACCATTCCCAATTGAATAATAGTCAAAGTATATGAACAGGGAATTTTCAGAAGAAGAAATCACAGTTATCTATAATCATATGAAAGCACTTCTCAATGACATTTTATACAAATCCATACAAAAACAACTCAGAGGTATCACTTTACATCAATCATAAATGACAAATGCTGGCTGATGAAAGAAAACATTTGTATTAAAAATTGTTGCAGGTGCTGTCGTTAGTCCCACCATTCTGAGAACAATTTGAACATTCTCCAAGGCATACATTAAGACCCCTTTGATCCACAAATATTCATCAGATTTGTTAAAGGGATGAAAAGAAAAGAAAGTATTTATATAAAATCTGTTAAAGCAGCTTTTGGGGGGTGACAAAGAACTAGAAATTGAGATGTTTCTTGTGGTGTTTTTCTTCTTTATAATATAATGGTTCTCTCTGGGAGCAGATTTCTTGGGGAGGTTTTCTAGAGGCAGCCTTCGTTTCAGCTAAAAGTAATAATTACTCCAAATGCAGCCAGCTGATAAAAGTTCAAATGTTAATTTTCTCCTTCCAAAATAGCCGGGTTAGTTTTTCTTAGAGGCCTATGTTTCTGCTTGGTTCCAAGAGCTCTTGCAGTTGTCCTTTGCCTCTGCTTTCTTCAGTCTCCAGGCAGCACAAAGGTGGAAGATGGAATGAATCTCTCTTGCCTCCCAGAGAGGGCTTCTGGCTCTCAATCTCCCAGAGTGCTGAATCTGGTTGGTTCCGGAGTCTGCTTTACCAACTGAACTGACATCCTTCTCAATCTTTTTCAGCTGAACTCCCGACTGAGCCTCTGTCCTTTCCCCAAAGGTTAACCCTCCTCTGAGAGGGATTATGGATCTGGAGTGCAAAGGGTTTCCCCCTGCTCTTCCCTAAGAGCTTCTTGTTATATGAGTTTCAAAAGGGAAACAAGATTATTTCTATCAGTTCTACTTAGTACCTTGTTTCTTCTGGCCCATAACATCTCCTTGTAAGATCAGATCAATGATACTGAGCCATGTGAAAGTAGATAATTATTGTCTCTATGAACTCTAGTCACTTAACACTTTGTAAGGATTCCAAATTTCTCAAAATGGGCAATGGCTGAACAAGTGTGATATGACTGTGAAGAGTACTAGGTTTGCTGTAAAATAATAGGGATTTAAAATATTGGAAGACTTATGAATCCATGCTAATAGAGGTGACTTGAAATAGAGGATCACTTTGCACTGGAATTCCAGTGTTGAAACATGTTTA
>NW_022290883.1:0-5256 GCF_902635505.1 Sarcophilus harrisii | reverse complement strand
TTATGCACCGGAAAAAGTACGTTGACTAGAAAAGACACAAACCTAAATATTTAATAAAAAATTAAAAGGGGGAAAAAAAGAAAGAAAATAGGAGGGGCCTCCCAAGGGACACCCTTGATCACAACAGGGAGTCCTCCGTACTTATCCAGTTTCATCAAATTTGGGGGTCAGACTTCCAGCTCAAAATTTCTCTCTCTCCCCTTCTCTTCTCTCTCTCTCTCTCTCTTTTTCTCCCTCTCTCTTCTTCCTCTTTTCTCAATATTATATATAATTATATTATGTTATATATTCTAGAGGTCTTCTTCTTATCAAAAATAAGCAAAATTAAGTGGAGGAGGAAAACACAACCGGGGGTCCCTGCCAGTAAAAGGAAACACAGGTACATACAAAAGACTTCCTTCCATAAAAGATTTCCCAAGGTCATTTGATCCTCCACTGTATAGCAAGGCATCCCCCTAACGAAAAAGTCCCCAACTGACAGTGATTTCGGCAAGGAGGGAAATCCTCCCGAAAACCCCTCATCCCTAACAGGAGAGATGCAGGAAAATAACAGGGTCCTTTCTAGGGAAACAGTCATTGAGGAAGGCCTTTCCCCAACAAAGGGGACCCCATAATATACAAATTTTTTCAATTAGATCAAAACATCATTTTTAAAGTTCTCCTCATCTCCCTCAGGTCTCCCTTGGAATAACCCTTTGAAACACTGGCAACATTTAACCCAGAAACAGGTAATCCCCCACTAGAGAAGCTGGAATGATGGGTCGGCAGGAGGGAGGAAGTAAACACCCAGGGTTTCTTCCAAAGCTTATCCATTGTGCTGGGTGTGGGGAAGGGATCTGGGGAAACAAGACCAGGGCTCCCAACCCTCACACACGGGGATCCCCCCTCAAAACACAGCTCCTCCTCCTTGAGAATTCGAGCATCTATAAGTTCCCCCCACACAAGTTCTCAACAGGAGAAGGTTCCAGACAAACAGCAGGATGTCTTCCCAACAGAACTGCATACTCCTCCCTAAAAAACCCCATAGAGAGGGGGAATCCTTTCTCAGAGCAGCAGAGGGGTCTTGTTAGAAAGAGGCCCACTGTGGGGGTCCCTAGAACAGAGGAAAATTCCCTATTTGAAGCCTGTTCTGGGCTGTTGTGGGAAATTTTCAGGAAACTTTTAGATCCCGAAGAGCTCCTCCTCCAAACCAGTTCTCAGGTTCCAAATCCCCCTAAAATTCTCCCCACAGTGATGTCAAGCTCCTTCTAAGACATATCTACTCACAATACGGAACTTTATAGAAACAGCAAGGCATCCCTTATTAAGATATAATGAACACCAGGGCCTCCCACAGCACAGCAAGGGATTCTGGCCCAACTAATTTACCCTGTGGTCAGGATGGGAAGGACTCTGGATGGACAAGAGGGGGGTCTTCTTCCAAATAGGACTAATTTTCAGAAATCAGTGGGCCTTAGCTGCACAGCAGGGGGTCCTCTTCTAAAGAAGCCCATATAGTGGTGATTCTGTAGCCCTAAAAGACCCCCTCACAAAACCCAGATCTCATGGCTAAGGGGCTAGACTTTGGAAATACTGGGGGCTCTCCCTAAAACAGCATCAGGAAAGGGAGATTTGGAGAGAAATTTTACACACCCAGGGGTTCCCTCTATCCTCCAATTCTCATCACCATTGGGGGTTCCCAGAATCTCAGCTGGAAATTCTCCACAATGCCTATTAACCTTCCTCAAAATATATCAATTGAAAATATTGGGAAATCTGATGTAGAAAAAGGGGTCCTACTTTTGGTGCCAAATATGAACAAAATATGAGTCCTCCCTAAGAAAGCTCTCAGCCATGGTGGCAAGGGCACTTAGGGAAAACAATTCCTCCTGGGAAACAGTGTGTTGGGGGAAAAAACCACAAGCTGACAAGGGGTCCTTTATTAAGCCAGTTCTCATTCAAATTTGAGGTCCAGAGCTTCCAGCTCAAAATTTTCCCTATATTGATGCATAGGTCTCCCTGGAGAAATTTACTGGAAAAACCAGGAAAATTCAAAGTAGAACAGGTAAACCTCCTAATAAAGAACTGACTGACACTTGGCAGAAATGGGGGGTAACTAAGCAGCCACGGTTCTCCCTCCTAGGCTGATCTTAGCCATTGTGGGTGAGGAAGGAATTTGGAGAGACAAGAGCAAGGGTCTCCTTACCAACTCGGGCCTAATTTTCAGAAGGTGCCTTGGCGGCCTTCATCTGCACAGCAGGGGTCCTCCTCCCAAAGACGCTCAGGAATGGTAGGTGATTTCTTTGTAACCCTAAATCAGCCCTCCTAAAGCCCAGCTACAAGGCAAGAAGAAACTTAGGGAAATGGGAAAAATGGCTCCTTCCTAGGGAAAACATCAAAAGGAGTTGGAGAAAACTTTTTTTTCCACTTATAAGTTTCATCAACATAGTTGAGTTAAGAATCCCAGCTGGAAATTCTGCACAAATGCCTGTACAGATCTGCCTCGAATATACAGTTACAAATGAGGAAATCTTGGAAGAACACAGGATCTCCTATAAGGAAAGTTCGAACATGGACAAACAAAAGAGTCCTCCCTAAAGCACCAGCTCTCATCCATTGCAGGAAAGACACTTAGCAAAATAACAAATTCCTTCCCATGGAAACAATTGTGTTTAGGGAAAACCCACTGAATACTAAGACACTTTTCATCAAAATGTCAGGGTCCAGAGCATCACAGCCAAAAATTTTTATATTCATCTTCAAAAGTCTCCCTCAGATAATTTGACTGGAAAACCTGGGAAACATTAGTAGAACAGGTAACCTCCCTGTCCAAAAGTAACCCACTTGGCTTTAGGAAGGGGATAAATGAAACCCCATAGGGGGTCTCCCCAAACTAGATCTTCTATTGAGATGGGTGGAAAGGAATTCGAGGACAAGGAGCAAGGGACTCTTGAAACACGGGCTGCTTTCAGAGATCCTTGGTGGACTTCATGTGCACAGCAATCCCTCATACTCCTTCTTATCTAAATTTGAGGTCCAGTTTCAAGCTCAAAACTTTTCCCTATTTTCACCTGCATGGTCTCTCTCAGTCACATGGATTGGAAAACCTGGGAAACAATCAAAGAGAACAGGTAATCCTCCCTAGACAAAGAAGCTAACACACACTTGGCTTGATGAAAGGGAAACTGAACAGCCCACAGGGTCTCCCTCCTAAAGTAGATCTTAGCATTGTGGTGGGTGTGGGAAGGGATCTGAAGGGAAAATCTTGGTCTCCCACCAACAGAGGCCTAATTTTCAAAGGATGTGATGCCATTCTACACTGCACATCACTGGTTTTCTTCCAAAGACAGCTCCAGGACTGTGATGATTTCTCTGTGCCCTAAATGTGGGCTCTTTCTTTATCCTAAATCTGGACCCATTTTGATCTTACCTTAGTATACGGCGTTAAGTGAGGGTCTGTGCCCAATTTCTGCCATACTAATTTCCAGTTTTCCCAGCAGTTTTTGTGAAATAATGAATTCTTATCCCCAAAGTTGGGATCTTTGGGTTTGTCAAACACTACATTCTTATATATTGATATTCCTCTTTAAACCACTTTTCCACTGGTCGGTTAGTCTATTTCTTAGCCAATATCAAGTGGTTTGGTGACCCTGCTTTATAATATAGTTTTAGATAAATTTAAGCTGGCCACCTTCATTTGATTTTTTTTCATTTATTCCCGAATTCTCAACTTTTAATTTTCCATATGAATTTTGTTATTTTTTCTAGGTCATTAAAATAGTTTCTTGGGAGTCAGATTTTTAGCATAAATAAATAATTAGTTTAGGGATATCGTCATCAAATTATATTCCCGCCTATCCAAACACTTCATATTTTTCCAATTATTTAAATCAGACTTTATTTGTGTGGAAAGTTGTTTGTCATTTTGCTCATATAATTCCTGACTTTCCTTTGGTCAATGGATTTCCACATATTTTATGCTGTCAACAGTCATTTGGAATGGAATTCCTCTTTGTATCTCTTGCTGTTGGATTTTGTTGGTATTATAAAAACCGAATTTATGGGTTTTTTTATCCTACTTTAAAATTATGAAATTTTTCTAATAGCTTTTTAGTAGAATCTCTGGGGTTCTCCAAGTATATCATCACATCATCTGCAAAGAGCGATAATTTGGTTTCCTCATTGCCCACTGTAATTCCTTTAATCTCTTAGCCATTTTGGTGCCTGTGCAAAGGGATCTTGAAAGACAAGACCAGGGGCTCCTGACTAACATGGGGCTAATTTTCAGAGGGAACATTGGCAGCCTTCATCTGCACAGCAGGGGGTCCTCCTCCCAAGACAACTCCAGGACATGGTGAGTGATTTCTGTGTACCCCCAAATGTGGGCCTCCCTAAAAGCCCAGCTCTAAAGACAAACAAGTGCAAACACTTAGGGAAATACTGAGGCTCCTCCTTGGGGAAACAGCATCGGGAAAGGGAGAGTTGGAGAGAAATACTTACATGCACTCTAGGGGTTCTTCCATCACATACCAATTCTCATCAACATTGTGGGGTTCCAGAGAATCCTAGATGGAAATTCTCTATAAATGTCTGTATATAGACATTCCTCAAAATATATCAGTTGGTAATATGGGGAAATCTGATGTTCAACAGCAGGGTGTCCTTGATAGTAAGCCAGTTCTCATCTACAATTTCAGGGTCTAGAGCATCACTGCTCAAAATTTTCCCTATGTTCAACTGCATAGGTCTCCCTCCGATAAATGGATAGGAAAACCTGGTAAACATTTAAGACATCAGGTAATTTGCCATAGTCAAAGGAGCTGACTGACACTTGGCTTGATTAAAGTGGTAAGTGAAGCAGCCCAGCAGGGGTCTCCCTCCTAAGGTAGATCTTAGCCGTTGTGGTGGGTGTTGGAAGGGATCTGGAGGGAGAAGATCATGGGTCTCCTTACCAACAGAGGCCTAATTTTCAGAGGGTGAGTTGGCGGCCTTCATGTGCACAGCAGGGGGTCCTGCTCCAAAGATAGCTCCAGGATATGGTGAGTGAATTCTCTATAGCCCTAAATGCAGCCCTCCCTAAAAGCCCAGCTCACAAGAAGAACAAAGGGAGACACTTAGGGAAATATTGAGACTCATCCCTAGGGAAACACCATTGGGAAAGGGAGAGTTGGAGAGAAATACTTGCTGCACTCTAGGGGTTCCTCCATCATATAACAATTCCCAAATCATTGTGGGGTTCCAGAGAACTCCAGATGGAAATTCTCCATAAATCTCTCT
>NW_022290882.1:0-5325 GCF_902635505.1 Sarcophilus harrisii | reverse complement strand
TATATATTTGTTCGTTCATCGCCTATACTAGGGCTGATAAAGTTTTGTGGGTGTAATAAATGTTTAAATGTTGTTTGTAGGACTAGGTCAGTAAAATGGGGGATTTGGAAATCTTTTTAGTGTAAGCAAATGCTTTAGTTAAGCTACATTTTGGCCCAAGTACACTTTCCAGTACACTTACCATGTTGACTTTTTCTCCCTTTGGTATTGTAATTAGGTTTTTAAAACTTTATTGAGGAGGGTGACGGGCGGTGTGTAGCACCCCTTTGCCTATTTCAATTAAGCTTCTATTCTTAATTTACTACAAACCCCTTCATGTCTTTATTTCGTTACCGTTATGCTTATATAGAAAATGTAGCCATTACTTCCCCTTCATATGTTAAATTGACCAACTTTTATGATTTGATGTTTTTGTTTACTTTGGGCCCCTATTGGGGTGAGCTGACGATGGCGGTATATAGACTGGGAGAAGGGGTATATCGGGGTTTATCGATTATAGAACAGGCCCTCTAGGAGGGTCTAGGCACCGCCAAGTCCTTTTGAGTTTTGGTTGCTAGTAGTTCTTTGGCATAATTTTGTTATTTAATTACCTAGGTTTACGGCCAAGCATAGTGGGGTCTCTAATCCCAGTTTGTATTTTAGCTTTAGTGTTTCAGCTTTGGAAAGTCAGTAAGTTGTTTTTTAGTATAATTAGGGCGTATTAAATAATTGAATTCAGCTTTTATTTGTTTGGTTGGGGCTTAAAACACCCTTTACGGTGTTTCTTAATTTGGGTTAATCGATACGGGTTGAAGAACCAACCCTTATTTATTATGATTTAGCAAACTTCGTTTATAGCTCAATATTAGTCACTGCTGTAACCCGTGGGGGTGTGGTTAAAAAGGTGTCATGGGCTGCTTTTTAGTGTGTGATACCAGCCCCTTATACTTTAATGGGAATTAAAAGGGATACCACTGGGTTGCGGAAACTTCATTTTCAATAAAATTAAAGTAAGGGGACCAAGCTCTGTGTGGGAACTGATTAAAGTCCATCAAGCATTTTCAGTGCTTTGTTTATGTTAAGACAAACAGTGAAGAATTTTAAAATTTATCAGAAATTTTTAAAATTTTGTTTGTATATATGTCAGTATTAAATTTATTTTTAGGTTTTTTTCTTTTTTTTTTTATAAAATTAAAATTTAATAGAAAAGGGAGTGGATTTAAGAATATTTAGGGATTTTGGAAGAATTTATATAAGTAGAAGTTTGACAATGAGAAAAGATTTAGTCAGGCCCAGTTGTTTATGTGTTTTAAAGCCATTTGAGGTTTATTAATTTAAAGAGGACTATCATCCGGTTTTGGGGTTTGACGGAAGCGATAAAATTTAGTAAGGGGGGTAGGGGGGTTTAGTGGTAGAAAACTTTTATAAATATATTTGTATTTGTTGTCTTAAACACACACGAGCACACAACACTACAACACTACAACACACAACACAACACAACACACACATACACCCAAACACTACCAACACACAACACACACACACACAACACAATACAATACACAATACAAACACAAAAACATACACAATAACACAAAATTAAATCCCATCCACACGCCACCAAAAAAACCCCGACTGATATTTTAGCCGAAAGTGAAAATTTGGGGGAAAAAACCAGTCTAAGGGTTGTTATAAGTATTTACATCATTGATTATATTTAAATTTTAATTATTATATTTTTAATTCTAAAAATATATATATATCTTGTTTTATTAAATTATAATGTCTAATACTTCTATATTTAAACCATAATGGTAATGGTCCGGAAAGAGTTCCGGGATTCCGTTTGAAATGTCGGGTCTTTTATGTGTCGATTTTTAATGGTGTCCCCAGGCTCCTGCCCTTTGATAAACCACCCAAATTAAAACTACCTAATGCCGTAATGATACTGGAGATGCCCGGATATGAGGTTAAACAGTATTGTTACCATAAAATGCCTAGAAAAGCATGATTTAGGAAGCAGGAACGAATGGGCCTGAAGTCAAACGTAGCCAGTCATGGGGCCCATCCAGTTATGGCTTTTGAAGGATATTGTACCAGATGGCGGGTTGTGATCTCTCGGAGTTGGGGATTAAGGTATCCGTAATGGTAATCTGCTAGAGGAAGAGTTTTAGTGGTCTTGATTCATGGAGTTAATGTCTGTACGCCAAATTTATATGCTTATGTAATATATAAATTATGAAATGTACTATTATGAGTTATATTATAAAATATGGAATGTATTAATTAATTATTAGTAATATATTACATTAATGTATTTAGTAATATATGATTATTATGTACATTAATTATATGATAGAGGAATATAAATGTATGCTCTATATACATAAATATATCATATTATATTGATTTGTATATCAGAATATGGATGAATCTATATGAATGTGCGTATATTTGTTTAAATTGATTTTATAAAAAATTGTAAAAAAAAAATTAATACTGGGATAGTATATAAATTAAAATTAAAAAAAAAATAAATTTAAGCAGGAAGTAGTTTAATTAGAATGTCGGCTTTGGGCGTTGATGGTGGGGGTAATGTCTCCTTCCTGATTGGTCCTGGAAGGAGTTTACCTTCATAGTTGGCTTTGGCCGTATTTTAGTTAAATTATTGGATTTCACTTAGGTTTTAGTATATAATTTTCGAATAGACCTGCGAGAGGTATGAGGACGAGAATGAGTAGGAAGTAAAGCACAGAAGCCAACTGACCAATGATAATGAACGGTTGTTCTACTGGTTGGCCCCCGATTCAGGTAAGTGTAATTAGGTTTGCAGTGAGAATTCAGAATAAGGTTTGGGAGATTGGGCGGAATATTATGCTTCGTTGATTGGATGTGTGAAGTAGTGGAATGATTAGGAGAATTAGGATAGAAGCTAGTAAAGCGAGAACGCCTCCTAGTTTGTTAGGGATAGAGCGTAGGATGGCATATGCAAATAGGAAGTATCATTCTGGTTTAATGTGTGGAGGAGTATTTAAGGGATTAGCAGGTGAGAAGTTGTCTGGGTCACCTAGGGAGTCTGGTGAGAAAAGGGTTAGGATAAGGAGTGTTAAGAGGAGAAATATAAATCCTAAGGTATCTTTGATGGTATAGTATGGGTGGAATGGAATTTTATCTGAGTTTGGGTTGATGCCCGATGGGTTATTAGAGCCTGTTTCATGTAGAAAGAGTAGGTGGACAATGGTTAATGCTATAATGATAAATGGTAGAATAAAGTGGAAGGCAAAGAATCGTGTAAGAGTTGCTTTATCTACTGCGAAACCCCCTCAAATTCATTCTGCTAGGGTTGTGCCAATGTAAGGGATAGCTGATAGTAAGTTTGTAATTACGGTAGCACCTCAGAATGATATTTGGCCTCAAGGGAGGACATAGCCAACAAATGCTGTGGCTATAACGGTAAGTAGGAGGACTACTCCGATGTTCCATGTTTCTTTGTATAGATAAGATCCATAGTAAATTCCTCGGCCAACATGTAAGAATAAACATATAAAGAATATGGAAGCCCCATTAGCGTGTAGATTACGTAGTAATCAGCCGTAATTAACGTCACGACAAATGTGGGCTACGGAGGAAAAGGCGGTGAATGTGTCAGAGGTGTAGTGTATTGCTAGGAATAGTCCGGTGAGAATTTGAATAATTAGGCATATTCCTAATAAAGACCCGAAGTTTCATCATGCAGAGATGTTGGATGGGGTGGGTAGGTCAATAAAAGAGTGGTTGATAATTTTTAGGAGGGGGTGTGTTTTTCGAATGTTAATCATTAGTTTTTGTAGTTGAATTACAACAATGGTTTTTCAGGTCATAGGTTATGGTTTAAGTCCATACTAAAACTAATATGGAAACGATGCTTATTTTTGTATTGTCTTTAATGCTAATTTTTGGGTTTGTGGCATTTGCTTCTAAACCTTCTCCTGTGTATGGGGGCTTGAGTCTTGTAGTCAGTGGGGGTTTAGGTTGTGCTATCATTGTTAGTTTGAATAGCACGTTTTTGGGGTTAATTGTGTTTTTGATTTATTTAGGAGGTATATTAGTAGTGTTTGGTTATACTGCTGCTATGGCGACTGAAGAGTATCCTGAAAGTTGGGTAGATAATATGGTAGCTTTTAGTATGTTGTTATTGAGTTTATTAATAGAAATGGTTTGATTAATGGTGTCAGGAGAGGTAGAAGTGGTGATGGCTGTTGAGTTATTTGATTCATTAGGGAATTATTGTGTCGGTCAGGATTGGAATGGGGTATCTTTGTTGTATGGTTGCGGTGGTTGGGCTATAGTATTATTAGGTTGAATTTTGTTTATTACCATTTTGGTAGTTTTGGAGGTTATTCGGGGTTTGTAGTTACAGGACTATAAGGGTTAGTGCTATAGAAATTATAAAAGAGAGGAAGTAGTATTTGATGAGTCCTTTTTGGGTGGAAGTAAAAGTAGAAGACAGGGAGCTATGTAAGTTGGCTTGACCTTTTGGTCCAGTCTTTTCATATCACCCTAGATCAATTAGTATGGTAGCAATGTGTTGACCTGTTTGTAAACCTGCTAAAGGTTTTAGTCGATGAAAGATGTGTGTGAAATATCCTAGTATGTTTGAAAAGTTGTGCGTGTGAATTATAGGTATGATCGGTATTTTGTTAGTTAAGGTGAAAAGTTCAATTGAGATTAGAATGCCTATAATAGTGACTAACATAGCTGAGATTTTTAGTATGGTTGGTATTGTTATAGGGATTGTTGTGGTAGGAGGAATGCTTGTTGTGAGTAGGAATCCTGTAAGAATACTACCTAAAGCTAGTCGTATAATAGGATTAATTAAGTTTGGATTGTTTTCAGATATTACAGGAATAGGTAGGAATCGTGGTTCGTTTAGTAAGACGAAGTGAATTACTCGTATGCTATAGAAGGCTGTAAGTATGGTAGCAATAAGTGTGATGCATAGGGCTCATGTATTTACGTGTGATGTGTTTATGGCTTCGATGATTGCGTCTTTTGAGTAGAATCCTGCTAAAAATGGGGTTCCTATAAGAGCCAAGCTGCCTAATATAATTGCAGAGGATGTGATTGGAAGAAGCGTAAGTAGTCCTCCTATTTTACGGATATCTTGTTCGTCATTAAGGTTATGGATAATAGAGCCAGAGCATAGGAATAGTATTGCTTTGAAGAAAGCGTGGGTGCAAATATGTAGGAATGCTAGGTATGGTTGGTTTAGGCCAAGGGCTACTATTATTAGGCCTAGTTGACTTGATGTGGAAAAAGCTACGATTTTTTTGATATCATTTTGGGTAACGGCACAAATAGCGG
>NW_022290881.1:0-5647 GCF_902635505.1 Sarcophilus harrisii | reverse complement strand
AACACTGAGATAAGCAAACATTTTTTCCGACACAGGGGAACAGATGCATACCTGCAAGTAGCAGTGTTCCAAGTGTCCATCATGGACTAAGATCCGTCTCCTGGGTGGAAGGGTGTAAAACAGGATCCTATCCCCTTAGATTAAGAAAGACTTTTCAGTGAGCTTTCAGTCAGGGTAACTCCTCATAAATACATTCTGGCATAGCCAGCACTGCTTCTATCTTGGATATGGGCTAAAGTCATATCATATTCTATCTCCACAAGTTTGAAGGTCAGAGCAAAACTTGAACAGTTACTCAAGAAAGACACTGTCCACTTGCAGCAGAGTTTTCCCTTCCCAAGATCCTTGATACTGAGTATATTATCGTTCTGTAAGAAATGACCAGCAGGACAAATACAGAGAGGATTGGCGAGACTTACATGAACTGATGCTGAGTGAAATGAGCAGAACCAGGAAATCATTATATACCTCAACAACAATACTGTATGAGGATGTATTCTGATGGAAGTGGATTTCCTCAACAAAGACAAGATCTAACTTAGTTTCAATTGATCAAGGATGGACAGAAGCAGCTACACCCAAAGAAAGAACACTAGGAAATGAATGTAAACTGCTTGCATTTTTGTTTTTCCTCCCGGGTTATTTATACCTTCTGAATCCAATTCTCCCTGAGCAACAAGAAAACTGTTCGGTTCTGCACACATATATTGTATCCAAGATCTACTGTAATCTATTTAACATGTATAGGACTGCTTGCCATCTAGGGGAGAGGGTGGAGGGAGGGAGGGGAAAAATTGGAACAGAAGTGAGTGCAAGGGATAATGTAAAAAATTACCCTGGCATGTGTTCTGTCACTAAAAAGTTATTAAAAAAAAATCCTTGATGCTACAGCGGCACAAACTTGGCTAGAGGGCTACTGGTCCTTGACTGCAGAGCAGTCTCTCTGATGTTCTCTCTGCTTTTCTTCTTCTTGCTCCTACAGCTGCAATACTCTTTGGGCAGGAAGCAAGGGACGCCATTGCGCCTAGAGAGGACTTTCAGTCCCACACAGTACAGAGATGGGATCTTGCTGGAGGATGTTTTCATTTACTTATAAAACACAGTTATGTATTGGAAAATGTTTTGGTTTCACCCTCAATACAATACTAAAGACTATCAATAAGTATTTATTTATTTATAAAGTAAAGTATTTATTTATAAGAATTTTGTTCTATTTAATTTTTTTAACTTTTTTTCAATTATCCAGTATTTTTTTTTCTGTATCGCCTCCGATATCCCATTGGGGAAAAAAGAAAATTCCTTGTAACAATTAATCATAACATATCAAAGTAAATTCTCACAGTTGCCAAATCAAAGATGAGTGTTCTTATTTTGCTCATCAGTCCATCAGCTTTCTATAATGACATGGGTACTTTCATCAGTCTTTCACAATCATTGTGGCTTGGTGCATTGCTCAGAGGTCTGAAGTGTTCTGGAGAAGTTTGTTTTTTACAATATTAATGTTAAAGTATAAATTGTTCTCCTTGTTTTTATTGTCATAAGTGCATAAGTCCCTACAAGCCTTGTGATGTTTCTACAAAATTGTGTTGCTTCCTTTTTAGCAGCATAATAGTATTCAATTAGATCTATATCACATAATTTGTTCAATTATTCTCTAATGAAAGGGCAACTCCTTCATGCCCAGATCTTTGCCATTATATAAAGAAATGCTATCTTTTCTCTTACAAATAGGTCCTCATACCTTTTTTGACTCAGGAAATTGTTACTCAAAATATGTCCAAAATTCAGTAAAGTTTAGGCCACAGATAGAAATTATTTTGCAGAATGCTAAAAATAATTGATTAACCTATCAACAATAAATAATATAATTGTTGCATTACATTCACCATACACATTTCTCTTTTGTGGCTAATTGTGCCAATCTGGTGAGTTTGACATAAAGATTTAGGGTTGTTAGGGGTTTTTTCCTTGCATTGCTCCCATTTGGATCATTCATTTATATGTCTATATTTCTGACTCTTTAGTTGGTAAAGAGACTTTTAAAGCTTTTTAATTTTCAAAAGATGTGTGTGGATGATTTTTCAATATTAACCCTTTCAAAACCTTATGTTCTAGTTTTTCTCCCCTTCCTCCATCACCTGTCCTAGATATCAAGTAATTCAAAATATGTTGAACATGATAAAAATATGTTAAACTCAATATATGCATATATTTATACAATTATCTTGCTGCACACAAAAAAAATCAAATCAAAAAGAAAAAAATGAGAAAGAAAATAAAATGTAATCAAACACCAATAAAAAAGAGTAAAAATGCTATGCTGTGATCCACACTCAGTTCCCACACTCTTCTCATTGGGTACAGATGGCTCTCTTCATCACAAGATCATTGGAACCTGGTCTGAGTCATCTCATTGTTGAAGAGCCACATCTTTCAGAACTGATCATCATATAATCTTGTTGGTGCCATGTACAATCATTTCCTTTAAGATCTCTTTGCTGTATAAGCCCTTTAGAAACACTGTTGCATCACAGTGTATGCACATTTGATATCTCTTTGGGCATGTTTTCAAATTGCTCTTCAGAATGACTGGATCACTTCACAACTCTATCAGCAATGGATGAGTGTCCCAGTTTTCCCACAACCCCTGCAACATTCATCATTGTCTTTTCTTGTCATCTTGGCCAAGAGGTATGTAGTGGTACCTCAGAGTTGTCTTAATTTGCATTTCTCTGATCAATAATGATTTAAAACACCTTTTCATATGACTTGAAATGGTTTCAACTTTGTCATTTGAAAAATATCTGTCCACATCCTTTGACCATTTATGAGTTGGAGAATGGCTTGAATTCTTATAAATTTGGGTGAGTTTATATATTTTAGAATTGAGGCCTTTATCAGAACCTTTAACTAGAAAAATGTTTTCCTAATTTATTGTTTCCCTTCTAAACTTGTCTATATTCGGTTTGGTTTTTACAAAAACTTTTTAACTTAATATAATTAAAATTATTTATTTTTTGGTTGAATAATGAACTCTAATTCTCCTTTGGTCACAAATTCCTTTCTCTTTCACAGATCTGAGAGGTAAACCATAATTTGTTCTTTTGGTTTGATTATAATATCACTATTTCTCTAAATCATGAACCCACTTTAACCATATCAGTGCCTAATTTCTGCCACACTAGTTTCCAATTTTCCCAGCAGCATTTGTCAAATAGTGAGTTTTTATCCCCAAAGCTGGAGTTCTGGCATTTGTCAAACACTAGATTAGTATAGTCATTGACTGTTTCGTCCTCTAACCTAACTTAATTCACTGATTGACTATTCTATTGCTTAGTCAATACCAAATGGTTTTGATGACCACTGCTTTATAATATAGTTTTAGATCTGGCATAGCTGCTAGTCAACCTTCATTGGCATGTTTTTTTTCATTAATATCCTTGAAATTCTTGACCTTTTATTCTTCCAGATATATTTTCTTATTTCTTTCTAGCTCTACAATATAATTTTTGAGATTTTGATTAGTATGGAACAGAATACGTAGATAAATTTAGGTAGTGTGGTCATTTTTTATTATATTCAATCAGCCTACTCATGAGAACTTGATGTTTTTCCAATTCATTAGATCTGACATTATTTGTGTGGAAAGTGTTTTGTAATTGTGTTTATATAGTTCCTGACTTGGCCTTGGCATACAGGCTCCCAAATCTTTTATATTATCATCATTTATTTTAAATGGAATTTCTCTTTGTATCTCTTGCTTCTGGACCGTGTTGGTAAAAGGTAACTTTATATTTAAACTTTATGCAGTTCATCAAATGGAAAATGGCACTTATTTTTACAAACATAAATCATTTTCTTCTATATCTTGAAAATTTTATTTTTAAAAAAGAAGTGTAATAAAACATTAATTATTAAGTATCTAATACTGTCAAATCCCTGTGTTCAATGTTAAGGATACAATGAAGTAAAAAGACAGAAAACACATTGTTTTCAGCTTGTGAAGTTTTGAGGAAAGATGCCCACTGGGTGGAGATCTAAAAGATCAGAAAATATGAAGGAAGAAATTAAGAAAGGGTTCATTCTAGTTAGGATTAAATGTGTAGTAATGGGATGGGGGAATTTTTTGCTATTCTAAGCTCATTAAGCTGAAAAAAAGGCACATGTTTGGTTTCTATTCAGATCACCTATGGTCTCTTTGATCAACTCCTCAGTGCCCCACTTCTATTTATCAGATGGCACCCAGGGACACCTCTCTTGTATGAGGCATGATCCAATTAATGCTGAATTTCAAATGGACTGGGTGGGTCTTATTACTCAAGAAGGAGAAATTCTTTGGGAGCCTTCAAGAAGAAATGGTTGGAAATGATGTCTGTGTGGCCTTTAAAGAAAGGATCTTTACTGGCCGGTCATTCAAAGAGAAAATATTTTGTACAGAATGTATTAGTTTCTATTAGTTTCTGCAGCAGAGGTGATTGTACTTCATGGAGAAACAAATTCACTTCTGAGCCTGACTTTGTCATAAAACAAAGTCTAATGTTATTGTACCAAGAGTATGGATAGATAACAGTCCCTGAGATATTACCACAAAAAAAAAACTGGGTTATATCTATTTTAATAATTTCCATGGATCTCTGATATTTTCAGATCAGACAAGTAGGATTCCTGGTTTCAAACATTTTGTGCAAACCATTAAACCTGCCAGATACCCGGAAGATATTTTCCTTAAGAACTTTTGGAACTCAGCTTTTGGATGTCCAAATAAACATGGAAAGGAAGATGAATGCCTCTTTAGACACACTCTATTTAAGCTATTTAGACATCAGTATGTCTAACCAGAGTTACACTATCTACACTGCTTTGTATGCTGTGGCCTGGGCCCTTCATGAAATGTTTGTGGTGAGATCAGAAATGGAATGCAACATAGATGGAGAAAACAGGGTTATTCACCCCTGGAAAGTAAAGTTCTCCCTCCATAAGTACTACACTGAAACCTGTAATTTATTTCTTGGTTTGGATTCTTGGGATCTCTGGAAACAACGATATCAATATTAAACATATATGCACCAAGTGGTGTAGCATTTAAATTCTTTAAAAAAAATTAAGAGAGCTGCAAGAAGAAAAAGACAGCAAAACTACAATAGTCGGAGATATCAAATTTGCACTCTCAGAATTAGATAAATCAAACCACAAAATAAATAAGAAAGAAGTTAAAGAGGTAAATAGAATACTAGAAAAGTTAGATATGATAGATCTTTGGAGAAAACTAAATGGAGACAGAAAGTACACTTTCTTCTCAGCAGTTCATAGAACCTATACAAAAACTGATCACATATTAGGACATAAAAACCTCAAACACAAATGCAGTAAGGCATAAATAGTAAATACAACCTTTTTAGACCACAATGCAATGAAAATTACATTTAATAAAAAGCCAGAGAGAAATAGACCAAAAAATAATTGGAAACTAAATAATCTCATACAAAAGAATGATTGGGTGAAACAGCAAATCATACACATATTTAAAACTTCACCCAATGACAATTGGGTGACATATATGAGACGCTATACCAAAGTGTGTGGGATATAGCCAAAGCGGTAATAAAGGGAAATTTCATAACTCTAGAGGCCTACTTGCATAAAATAG
>NW_022290880.1:0-5732 GCF_902635505.1 Sarcophilus harrisii | reverse complement strand
ACCGGCCGCGGAGGGAGGCCCTGCAGAGGGAGCGGGAGTGATGGGCGAGGAAGGCTTCTGTCTGCAGGAAGCGGGGCGGGGGGAGGGGGGGGGACGGGGGCAAACCGAAGAGGCCTAAACACTGCCCGCGGGGCAGGCCCAGCTTCACACACGCTTCTTTTTAAACGTGTCTCTGAGTGTTAAAATGGCTAGTTTGTCGGTGTCTGTTAAGTTGACAATAAAAAGGACAAGGCTACTCCGAGCCTGGGGCCTGTGCCTGAGCCCGGGGCTTCTACGCTGAGCCTGGTGCCCGCAGACCAGGCCCAGGCCGTGCCCCAGCCCCCGGTGCTTGGGATTCCCCGCCAGAGCAAACCTGCTTCTAGCTTTAAAGCAAACAGAGCTGGGGGGGGACCTTGCCCTGACCCTGGCAGGACGAAGGGGCCGAAGGCAGCAACGGGATCCCGGCGCTCGGCTCCACCTACAGACAAACCTTGTGGGAAGAGGGCCCGGGGCCGGCAGGGCTGGGCCTTGGGCAGCTCGGGAGCCTCCTCCTGGGACCCGCCCGGGCCATCGACCCCGCTCTGCCGGAGGCAGCAGCGCCGGACCCCGGGGCACCCGGCCCGGCCTGCACGCGGCTCCCCGCCAGGGGAGGGGGCCAAGCCTTGGAGAGAGCTGAGGGTGGCCGGCGGGAAGTGTGTCCTAGGCCTGTGGAAGAACAGGGGCTGGGGGAGACTCGGGAACCTCCGGATGCTCCTGGGCACCTCAGAAAATAAGTCTGGGGGGGGCATGAGCAGGTGTCCCAGCAAGTACCTCTGGGGGGAGCACTGAGAAGCGCCCATTTGTGCGGGAGCACCTTCTGGCACTCCAACGAAGCCCAGTGACACATTGGTGGGAACATGTCACAAGCTGGTGCGTGTGCACCCTGAAAAGCCCAAGGCCCTGTGGAGAACCCAGAAGCCCCTGGCAGAGGGCCCCACTCTGTGGGACCCATGTCGCCCTGGCTGCACAGTGGGGAGCGGCCGATCCCCCGGCCGCCTCCGCCATGGGGACAGCAGAAGGGCCAGCAGCTGCCCCAGCCCCTTGGTGGGTCCGGAGCCCCCCGGGCTGCGGGGCCGCCCACAAGCTGCTCCCGCCTGCACCCAGGCTCTAGTGAGTGACGGCCGGTGCTGCCGGGGAGGGTCGGCCGCCTTTACCAGACACTGCCACAGGGGCGAGGGCGCCGCGGAGTCTGCCCAGGTGACCACTTGGCTGCCCGAGGGCTGAGCGCCTGGTGCTGGGGTCGGAGCCCCCGCCCTCAGGCCCTCGCCACGTTCTCAGCCCGGGCTCCTCCCAGCGGGATGGAGATGCCGGACCCACTGGGTCTTCAGGGAGGACTTTACAGTTGGAGCAGACGCGCAGGTGGAGCCCCCTCAGCCAGGCTTTCCCCATGAGGGAAAAAGTGACTGGGGCAGGAGGACGGGGACTGGGGGGGGACGAGGCGGAGAGGGGGAGGATGGGGCAGAGGAGCCCACCTGGGGTCCCCGCCAGAGATGGCCGCCTGGAGCCTTCAGGGGCGCGCAGCAACGAGCTGGGACCGGAGCCAAAGCTCCCGCTGACCCCCGGGCGCCCAAGGCGGGCTGTGGCCTGCACAGGGCCTCCTGGCCTGTCCTCCCCGGCGGCCCATCCCCACCTTCCCCACAAATTGTTCCTTCTCCCCCGAAACGGGCCAAAAGCTGACTGGCCCCTGAACAATCCAACCCCGAGGAGCCGGTGGGCCTGGCAAGCAGCAGCCAAGGGCCTCTGCCGAGAGAAGGGCAGGCCCAGAACCTGCCCCTGCGGTCGGGAGGACGCGCCCCCTCCCATCCCCCTCTAGCTTTTCCCCGAGTCAGGGGTCTCCAAAAGGCCCTGCCCTGTGTCCGCCGTCCGCCCCCCCCCCCCGCCCCCGGCCAAGCGCAGACTGGCAGCGCGTCAGCGTGAAGCTCGTCCCGGCCCCCTCGCCCGTCAGGGCCCCTCCCATGGGACCGAGCTCTGCTGGGCTGTTGTTTCAGGCGTGACTCAGAGGAAGGAGCCCCACCCCCAGAATCACCTCCGCCTCTGGCAGGACAAGTGGTTTTCCTTGGACGGGCCCCAGCCCGGGCCTCCCTGCAAGGGAGGAGGCTTCCCTGTGGTCCCAGACAGCCCCGGCCCCGCCTGCCACCGGCCCCCAGAACGGCCACCAAAGGGAGCCTTCAGAAGGGCGAGGCCCCTCGCACACCAGGGAGCTGCATTGGGACGAGAAGGCTCGAATAAGGGTGGCTCCGGGTGGCCACCCCGGTGGGCCCCCCCATCCCCCCCGTCCCCCCGTCCCCCCCTGTCCCCCCCATCCTCCCGCCCCAGTCATTTTTTCCCTCACGGGGAAAGCCCGGCTGAGTGGGCTCCACCTGCATGTCTGTGAAGTCCTCCCAAACCAGCTGTTCCCTGCGGCCTCCCTCCTCCCCTGCCGCCCCCACTTCCCGGAGGCCGGGGCAAGGCCCTCCTGTCCTGCCTGGCCACATTCCGGCCTTTCCTGAGCCCCCGCCCTGCACCTGATCCTGCGGCCGGGCCTGTGGTTGAGGGGTTTTGCCTTGGGACCAAAAAAGGGTGGTTTTCCAGGGCCCCTGCTGGGAGAAAGATCCCTTGTGTTCTGAGCTTTAAAGGAAGAGAAAACCAAGGGGGGAGGGGAGGCCTTGGGGGGGGAAGGGGAGGGGGGGGGGTTGTGTGAAGAGGGGGGGGTGCCAAGTTCAGTGGATTGGGGAAATGAAAGTTTAAGGGTTTTTGAGTTAAGATTTTCTTTAAAGCCAGTTTTTCTGGTTCCTTTGGGGATGGGGTTGGGAAAGATCCTTGGATGTTTTTCTTGGTTTCTGAAGGAATTCCCTTTTCCTTTAATTTTTTGTGGGAGGGGTTTCCTAAATTTTGGGTGGGGGGTTTAAGCAAGTGTTGGGAACAGTGAGGGCTTGAAAAAGCCTTGAAAAAGTTAGGTTAAAAGGGAAAAATTATTCCTCCCGGCGGGAAGGTTGAGCCTTTAACAAATGGCAAATTTTTCCCTTAACCTTTTCAGTGATTTCAATGAAATCAAAAATGATTTGACAGAATAGTTAAAAGTTCATTTGGAGGGGAAAAAGGTAAAAAAATATCAAGGAAATTTTAATGAGAAGTGGGATGGGAAGGGCCGAAGTTGGGATTGGATTTCAAATTGTATAAAACCCCAACTTCACCAAAACCCGGGAAAGCCTGAAAGGGATTTGGGGAGATTAGGAAAGGTGTTTGGCAGGGGTGACCCGGAATCAGTTGTTCCGAAAAAAGATTTCCCTAGGGATTCCAGAATTGTTTGAAATGTTGGAGGAAATAAGGAAAAGAGTTTGGGTTCTGAGGGCCAGGGGGGTAGGAAAGAAGGTTTAGGATTCCCAAGGGGTAAAGGTTTGGAAGGAAGGGGCGTTTGGGCGTTTGGGAGTTTGGGTATTTGAGGGCCCGTTTTGGGGTTTGGGTCAGTTGTTTAACAGTGGGGGTAGGGGGGGTTTTGGTGGGTTCCCTCTTTGGGTGGTTCCGGGAGGGGAAGGGAAGAAAGGGAGTTTAAAGTTTGGAAGGAGGTTTAGGATTTACCGGCCCCACAGAACCCAAGGGGCCTTCCTTTTGGGAGCCTGTTTGGGAGGGGAGGGAAGCCAGGAAGGGAAAGTTCCCTCCCCTGCCTGGGGAGCTCCAACCAAGAAGTTAGAGGCCCCTTGGGGGGCTTTTTCCAAAGCCCCTGCCAACGGGCAGGTTCTGGGCCCCCAGGTACTTCTGCTGCCGTCGGTCTGGGCTCGCTTGAAGGTGAGACCCATGATTTTGGCCTTCCAACTTCCAACCTTCTTAAGACCCTCTTCTGGGAGTCTTCCCACCATCGATATGGATTCTAATGTCTCAATCCCTTGGGGCCCAGCTTCGTAAACTGGGGCGAGATTAAATTTTTTAAATTTCATTTAAATTTAAATGTTTAAAACAATGAATATTTTACCGAATGTCAAGGTCGCTAAATTATGATTCATCAGTAAATGGTGCATTTATGTACCTGGGGTCACATAAAAATTTCTCAGGGAAAAAGTGAAAAAAGTTTCCGAAACCTGCCTTAGGAGACCCTCTAGGCTCCCTGGAGCCAAGCCCTGGCTGGACACGGAGCCTCCCTGGGCGGGCCCTCCAACGGCTGGCTGTCTGCTGGGCACACGAGAGGTCGCTGGCACGGCAGAACCCGCCCCAACATGTGCTTCACAGGCCTAGGGCCCAAGGGAAGTCCGGGAGCTCCCCTTGAGGGCCTGCGTGTCCAGAGATGGTTCATCCCCCTTTACCTCCACTGGGAGATGAGCTTCTGGAAAGCAGGGGCTCTCGTTTCTTTATGTTTAAATCCCCCTCTGCCGCACCAAACCGTGTCTGGCATACAGCAGGTGATCTATAAATTTCAATGATCGTTTCTTGGCATATAATAGGTGCTTCATCAATATCTGTGGAATCGAACTGATTCTAGGTCAAGTTCCACCTTTCCTACCCTTACCGTGAACATTTTACAAATGAGGAAGACGAGACTCCAGAGAACAACCAGCACCGCGGTTACCCAATGAACAAGCATTTATTAAGCCCCGCCATGTGCACCCCCGGGCAGGGGATACTTTCAGGGAGTTTTCTTCTATTATCGAATGCACATTAAAGTACAAGTTAAGTTGGGGGGAGGGCAAGCACGATGCCTTCAGCTGAGCTTTGAAGCAAGCTGGGAATTCTCAGATCTGCAGCTGAAAAGAAAGTGCATTCCTGACACGGAGGGCTCTCTTCAAAGGCACAGAGACGGGAATGGAGGCCAGGTGAGGCACAGCCCAAAGTTCGAAGGTGAGAGCCAAGAGCCCAGCCCCTCCTTGCTCCAGAGCTACCCGGGATGCGTTGGGAGAGGGGAAGTATGACCTCCTTGGCTAAAATCCCACCTCTAGAAGGGAGCTTTCTCCACAAATCCAACACTTATTATCAAATAATCATAGTTTCACGATCTCCACATTCAGTGAAAGTCATCTTCTCTGGTGCTATGTATGCAGTCCCACCAGTGTTGTTTCTCCACCCAAGACTATCCCTGATGTTATTTAATGTCAGACGTCAGCTGATTTGAGAAAGAAGAACCGACTTAGGTGGGACAGAAAAACCCAATCCAATAAACATTTATTGAGCCCTACTATGTGGGGATACATACCATTAAGTCATCCCCTGCTCTCAAGGAACTTACAATCTAAAGGAAAGGAAGAGAGCACACAAAAAAAGTAGGGAAAATGAGGGGGAGATGAGGAGGAATGAGGGGGGGAGTGAGCTCAAGTTTAGAGAGAGCTTGTGACAAAGCCCTAGGAGAATATTCTTCCTTCTAGTAGAAAGCTAAAGTACGATATAGCTTTCTGGGGGCTCTTCAGAGAACTGCAGATCTGTGTCCAGTCTGTTATTCCACTGGTTATTCCAGGGATGTTGCCAAGATGCTAATGGGAAGATGAGACATCCTCTGGGTCATTAAGTTCTATTTATCGAGTGCTCACCTCTTTGCTGACTTCCCATTTTCCATCTTGCCTACTGGATGTTTGGAAATGGATGTTCTAGATATCTTAGGATATTTGTCTTCCCTACTCTCTCTTTTATTCTCTATCTCTGGCTACAAATATGCCCATATCTCTCCTATTCTCAAAAACAAAAAGAAAAAGAAAACTCTCCCCCTGACCCTTCTCTTCTTACTAATTAACTTCTATGTTTCTTCTCCCCTT
>NW_022290879.1:0-6004 GCF_902635505.1 Sarcophilus harrisii | reverse complement strand
GATTCTCTGAGACATGATAAGATTGTTGTAATACGTTAAACTCATCAGGAATCATTGGATTCTCTGAGATATGATAAGATTGTTGTAATAATTGAAACCCCTCAGGAATCATTGGATTCTCTGAGATATGATAAGATTGTTGTAATAAGTTAAACTCCCTAGAAATCATTGATTCTTGGGATGGAAAGATTTTGTAATAATTGAAACCCCTAGGAATCATTGATTCTCTGATATGTTGACATTGTTGTAATACGTTAAACCCCTCAGGAATCATTGGATTCTCTGACACATGTTGACATTGTTGTAATACGTTAAACTCCTCAGGAATCATTGGATTCTCTGAGATATGATAAGATTTTTGTAATAATTGAAACTCCTCAGGAATCATTGGATTCTCTGAGATATGATAAGATTTTTGTAATAATTGAAACCCCTCAGGAATCATTGGATTCTCTGAGATATGATAAGATTGTTGTAATACGTTAAACTCCTCAGGAATCATTGGATTCTCTGACACATGTTGACATTGTTGTAATACGTTAAACTCCTCAGGAATCATTGGATTCTCTGAGACATGATAAGATTGTTGTAATACGTTAAACTCCTCAGGAATCATTGGATTCTCTGAGACATGATAAGATTGTTGTAATACGTTAAACTCATCAGGAATCATTGGATTCTCTGAGATATGATAAGATTGTTGTAATACGTTAAAGTCCTCAGGAATCATTGGATTCTCTGAGACATGATAAGATTGTTGTAATAAGTTAAACTCCTCAGAAATCATTGGATTCTCTGAGATATAATAAGGTTGTTGTAATAATTGAAACCCCTCAGGAATCTTTGGATTCTCTGAGACATAATGAGATTGCTGCAATACTCTAAACTCCTCAAGAATCATTGGATTCTCTGAGATATGATAAGATTGTTGTAATAATTGAAACCCCTCAGGAATCATTGGATTCTCTGAGATATGATGAGATTGTTGTAATACGTTAAACTCCTCAGGAATCATTGGATTCTCTGACACATGTTGACATTGTTGTAATACGTTAAACTCCTCAGGAATCATTGGATTCTCTGAGATATGATAAGATTTTTGTAATAATTGAAACTCCTCAGGAATCATTGGATTCTCTGAGATATGATAAGATTTTTGTAATAATTTCAGGAATCAGTGGATTCTCTGAGACATGATAAGATTGTTGTAATACTCTAAACTCCTCAAGAATCATTGGATTCTCTGAGATATAATAAGATTGTTGTAATAATTGAAACTCCCTCAGGAATCATTGGATTCTCTGAGATATGATAAGATTGTTGTAATAATTGAAACCCCTCAGGAATCATTGGATTCTCTGAGATATGATAAGATTGTTGTAATACGTTAAACTCCTCAGGAATCATTGGATTCTCTGAGACATGTTGACATTGTTGTAATACGTTAAACTCCTCAGGAATCATTGGATTCTCTGAGATATGATAAGGTTGTTGTAATAATTGAAACTCCTCAGGAATCATTGGATTCTCTGAGATATGATTTGTTGTAATATGTTAAACTCCTCAGGAATCATTGGATTCTTTGAGATATGATAAGATTTTTGTAATAATTGAAACCCCTCAGGAATCATTGGATTCTCTGAGATATGATACGATTGTTGCAATACGTTAAACTCCTCAGGAATCATTGGATTCTCTGAGATATTATAAGGTTGTTGTAATAATTGAAATCCCTCAGGAATCATTGGATTCTCTGAGACATAATGAGATTGCTGTAATACTCCAAACTCCTCAAGAATCATTTGATCCTCTGAGATATAATAAGATTGTTGATAAAATTTAAACCCTCAGGAATCATTGGATTCTCTGAGATATGATAATATTGTTGTAATACGTTACACTCCAGAGGCATCATTGGATTTTCTTAGATATAATAAGATTGATATAATTGAAACCCCTCAGGAATCATTGGATTCTCTGAGATATGATAAGATTGTTGTAATACGTTAAACTCCTCAGGAATCATTGGATTCTCTGAGATATGATAAGATTTTTGTAATAATTGAAACTCCTCTGGAATCATTGTATTCTCTGAGATATGATAAGATTTTTGTAATAATTGAAACCCCTCAGGAATCATTGGATTCTCTGAGATATGATAAGATTGTTGTAATACGTTAAACACCTCAGGAATCATTGGATTCTCTGACACATGTTGACATTGTTGTAATACGTTAAACTCCTCAGGAATCATTGGATTCTCTGAGACATGATAAGATTGTTGTAATACGTTAAACTCCTCAGGAATCATTGGATTCTCTGAGACATGATAAGATTGTTGTAATACGTTAAACCCCTCAGGAATCATTGGATTCTCTGACACATGTTGACATTGTTGTAATACTCTAAAACTCCTCAGGAATCATTGGATTCTCTGAGATATGCTAAGATTGTTGTAATAAGTTAAACTCCTCAGAAATCATTGGATTCTCTGAGATGTGATAAGATTTTTGTAATAATTGAAACTCCTCAGGAATCATTGGATTCTCTGAGATATGATAAGATTGTTGTAATACGTTAAACTCCTCAGGAATCATTGGATTCTCTGAGATATGATAAGGTTGTTATAATAATTACAACCCCTCAGGAATCTTTGGATTCTCTGAGACATAATGAGATTGCTGTAATACCCTAAACTCCTCAAGAATCATTGGATTCTCTGAGATATAATAAGATTGTTGTAATAATTGAAACCCCTCAGGAATCATTGGATTCTCTGAGATATGATAAGATTGTTGTAATAAGTTAAACTCCTCAGGAATCATTGGATTCTCTGAGATATGATAAGATTGTTGTAATAATTGAAACTCCTCAGGAATCATTGGATTCTCTGAGATATGATAAGATTGTTGTAATACGTTAAACTCCTCAGGAATCATTGGATTCTCTGAGATATGATAAGATTGTTGTAATAATTGAAACCCCTCAGGAATCATTGGATTCTCTGAGATATGATAAGATTGTTGTAATAAGTTAAACTCCTCAGAAATCATTGGATTCTCTGAGATGTGATAAGATTTTTGTAATAAGTTAAACTCCTCAGGAATCATTGGATTCTCTGAGATATGATAAGATTGTTGTAATAATTGAAACCCCTCAGGAATCATTGGATTCTCTGAGATATGATAAGATTGTTGTAATAATTGAAACCCTCAGGAATCATTGGATTC
Source organism: Sarcophilus harrisii (assembly GCF_902635505.1). NCBI lineage: Eukaryota > Metazoa > Chordata > Mammalia > Dasyuromorphia > Dasyuridae > Sarcophilus > Sarcophilus harrisii. The sequence continues at coordinate 2,774 of NW_022290879.1, read as the reverse complement.
TCTGAGATATGATAAGATTTTTGTAATAATTGAAACCCTCAGGAATCATTGGATTCTCTGAGATATGATAAGATTGTTGTAATACGTTAAACTCCTCAGGAATCATTGGATTCTCTGAGATATGATAAGATTGTTGTAATACGTTAAACTCCTCAGGAATCATTGGATTCTCTGAGATATGATAAGATTGTTGTAATATGTTAAACTCCTCAGGAATCATTGGATTCTCTGAGATATGAATAATTGAAACTCCTCAGGAATCATTGGATTCTCTGAGATATGATAAGATTGTTGTAATAATTGAAACCCCTCAGGAATCATTGGATTCTCTGAGATATGATAAGATTGTTGTAATACTTTAAACTCCTCAGGAATCATTGGATTCTCTGAGATATGATAAGATTGTTGTAATACTTTAAACTCCTCAGGAATCATTGGATTCTCTGAGACATGATAAGATTGTTGTAATACGTTAAACTCCTCAGGAATCATTGGATTCTCTGAGATATGATAAGATTGTTGTAATAATTGAAACCCCTCAGGAATCATTGGATTCTCTGAGATATGATAAGATTGTTGTAATAAGTTAAACTCCTCAGAAATCATTGGATTCTCTGAGATGTGATAAGATTTTTGTAATAATTGAAACCCCTCAGGAATCATTGGATTCTCTGAGATATGATAAGATTGTTGTAATAATTGAAACCCCTCAGGAATCATTGGATTCTCTGAGATATGATAAGATTGTTGTAATAAGTTAAACTCCTCAGGAATCATTGGATTCTCTGAGATATGATAAGATTTTTGTAATAAGTTAAACTCCTCAGGAATCATTGGATTCTCTGAGATATGATAAGATTGTTGTAATAATTGAAACCCCTCAGGAATCATTGGATTCTCTGAGATATGATAAGATTGTTGTAATAAGTTAAACTCCTCAGGAATCATTGGATTCTCTGAGATATGATGAGATTGTTGTAATACGTTAAACTCCTCAGGAATCATTGGATTCTCTGAGATATGATAAGATTGTTGTAATAATTGAAACCCCTCAGGAATCATTGGATTCTCTGAGATATGATAAGATTGTTGTAATACGTTAAACTCCTCAGGAATCATTGGATTCTCTGAGATATGATAAGATTGTTGTAATACGTTAAACTCCTCAGGAATCATTGGATTCTCTGAGACATGATAAGATTGTTGTAATAAGTTAAACTCCTCAGGAATCATTGGATTCTCTGAGATATGATAAGATTGTTGTAATAATTGAAACCCCTCAGGAATCATTGGATTCTCTGAGACATAATGAGATTGTTGTAATACTCTAAACTCCTCAAGAATCATTGGATTCTCTGAGATATAATAAGATTGTTGTAATAATTGAAACCCCTCAGGAATCATTGGATTCTCTGAGATATGATGAGATTGTTGTAATACGTTAAAGTCCTCAGGAATCATTGGATTCTCTGACACATGTTGACATTGTTGTAATACGTTAAATTCCTCAGGAATCATTGGATTCTCTGAGATATAATAAGATTTTTGTAATAATTGAAACTCCTCAGGAATCATTGGATTCTCTGAGATATTATAATATTGTTGTAATACGTTATACTCCTCAGGAATCAGTGGATTCTCTGAGACATGATAAGATTGTTGTAATACTCTAAACTCCTCAAGAATCATTGGATTCTCTGAGATATAATAAGATTGTTGTAATAATTGAAACTCCTCAGTAATAATTGGAGTCTCTGAGATATGATAAGATTGTTGTAATAATTGAAACCCCTCAGGAATCATTGGATTCTCTGAGATATGATAAGATTGTTGTAATACGTTAAACTCCTCAGGAATCATTGGATTCTCTGAGACATGTTGACATTGTTATAATACTCTAAACTCCTCAGGAATCATTGGATTCTCTGAGATATGATAAGGTTGTTGTAATAATTGAAATGCCTCAGGAATCATTGGATTCTCTGAGATATGATAAGATTGTTGTAATATGTTAAACTCCTCAGGAATCATTGGATTCTTTGAGATATGATAAGATTTTTGTAATAATTGAAACCCTCAGGAATCATTGGATTCTCTGAGATATGATACGATTGTTGTAATACGTTAAACTCCTCAGGAATCATTGGATTCTCTGAGATATGATAAGGTTGTTGTAATAATTGAAATCCCTCAGGAATCATTGGATTCTCTGAGACATAATGAGATTGCTGTAATACTCTAAACTCCTCAAGAATCATTTGATTCTCTGAGATATAATAAGATTGTTGATAAAATTTAAACCCTCAGGAATCATTGGATTCTCTGAGATATGATAATATTGTTGTATTACGTTACACTCCTGAGGCATCATTGGATTTTCTTAGATATAATAAGATTGTTATAATAATTGAAACCCCTCAGGAATCATTAGATTCTCTGAGATTTGATAAAATTGTTGTAATATGTTAAACACCTCAGGAATCATTGGATTTTCTGAGATATAATAAGATTGTTGTAATAATTGAAACCCCTCAGGAATCATTGGATTCTCTGAGATATGATACGATTGTTGCAATACTTTAATGTCCTCAGGAATCATTGGATTCTCTAAGACATGATAAGATTGTTGCAATACTTGAAATCCCTCAGGAATCATTGGATTCTCTGAGATATAATAAGATTGTTGTAATACATTAAACTCCTCAGGAATAATTGGATTCTCTGAGACATAATGAGATTGTTGTAATAATTGAAACCCCTCAGAACTGATTCCT